>NC_042617.1:55844436-55971384 GCF_901001135.1 Rhinatrema bivittatum
GGGAGGAAGAAAAGCAAGCCTACCGGGGGACTCACAGAGGAGGTCCCCCTGGAGAATAACCAAGGTCAGACGACATTCAGCACTCGGGGTGAGTCCATGCTATTGCCAGCTAAACCAGAGGCGATAAACCTGGAGGCTATTTGGGATCTGGTGGCTGGGTTTGGGGCCTCGTTAAACAGGCTGGAGAATAAAATGGACTCTGTTGCCTACAATTTTCAGCAGAAGATCGTGGATATTCAGGAACAATCCCATGCTATATCCAATAGACTTGGTGAGGCTGAGAACAAGATTAAGGCAATTCAAACATTAAATGGGGTTATTCTTAAAGATCAATTTGCCTGTTTAAGTTGCTTGGAAGCGATGGAAAATAGTATTAAACATTTAAATATAAGGATTCTGAATTTTCTGAAGATCGCTGGGGAAATAGCTTATACTACTTTAAAAAAAATGTTCATTGAAGCACTCGCTTTTCCTTCTGAAAATATTCCTTCTGTGAATACCTGATATTTTTTGAATAAGAGAGCTTCTTTGAGAGAGACTATACCGGTAAATATCCCATCGAACTTAACCAGTTTCCTGGAAAATTCTAATACAGACGTGCTAGAGAGAAATACTTTGTTAGTCTCATTCATCGCTGTACAAGATGTCAATAATGTGATGAAAGCGTATTTTAGAAAATTTCCAATAACTTTCTATGGCCAGCCAATAAAAATATATCCTGATCTAGCACAAGTTAACAAGATCAGGAGAAAAGAATTTCTTTTCCTGTGACAAAAAATTACCGAGTTAGGATTTTCATTTGTTCTATGATACCCGTGTAAATGAAGAGGGGGGCACAGACCTATATATTCATTCAATTTGACCAGGTGCGGCAGTTTGTAGAGGCCCAGCAGCCTACCACCTCTTCACCAATTCCTCAGAATGGGGAGAGGTCTTAGAATATAAGAAAGTACTGGTGTAAATTCTATGCTATCGCCCTTACTGATGGTTATCCTCTTTTTCCTTTGTGTATTCTCCTTAAATAATTTTGCTTGTCTCCTAAAGGATTGGTTTTTCTTGTAAAAAATGCTTTGAGAGTACAAATTGAATAACTCTATTATACATAAGGATTTGTATAAGAGTAAGATTTACGTTAGGAATGTGAGAATTTAATTGTTTAAAAATTATGTTTCCAATTTGTAACATAAAAATCTGATAAATAAAGAATTAAAAAATAAATAAATAAATAAAAATGAAAAATAATATGAATGTACAAATTAAAAAGTCAGAAAAGTAGACCAAAGAATACAAAAAAATAAATAAAAGATAGATTTAAAAACACAGAATAAAAACCTTCATCTGATCAGCTAGCAAAATAACAAAGAAGACACGATCTAATCCTCAAACATTTTATCAAATAACCAGGTTTTGATTAACTTTCTAAAGGGCTCATTCGCTAAGCCACGTTAGGCCATATATTACGTGAAAAATGTTCTTTTTTGTGCAGTAAAAGGCATAATGCGGGGATAATGTGAGATGTTTGAAATATCTTGTATTATTCTAGCCCCAACACTGAGCAAATTTAAATGTAGTTACTAGCATGCATATATATGCTAATGAGCTCATACATACTCCAAACTATGCAAATCAAATATTGCAGCTTGCTGCAAGATTTGCAAGCCACATTATTTGACCTGAAGTTAGCTATAACTCTTGACTTGTAGCTAAATTTCCCTGGAAGCCTCAGGATATTAATGCACATCCCGAGACCCTGTGAGTAAGCTGTTCCCCCCCCCCCCCCCCCCCGAAAAGTATTGCCAAATCTTGGGGAATCTGTTGAGACTGCTTGTCCCATCCATCTCCACTGCCTTTGCAGATTGTCAGTTGAAAAGTTTAAAAACAGTATTAATGATCCACTCCCAAACTCTCCCCCTCACTCCAAAGATCTGGCCCTGGATGCTGGGACCTTATCCTAGACCACCCCTAGACCTCCTCTTACTGATAAATGGATGCCTGGTGGTCCATGGACCCTGCAGTCCTCACCCCAAGATCCCCCTTACATGCAAAATGATCTCTGATGGTTTAGTGGACCCCACCCCCTGGACTCCCCCTTACTTCAGAAAATGTCCATGTCCCTCCATCTCAGTGAGGGCCTGGAGTGCCACCTAGGCTCTGGGCCCAGTGGTGGCTATCTTTCAAAATGGGGAAAAATACCATGGCAGTCACAAATCGGCAGGGCCAGTTACCATAGCTTTGCGACTCCCATGTAAAAATACCATGGCTCAGTGAATGAGCCCCTACACTTCAAATAATTTTTTGCCATGCAGAAATCTAATGGGAGAGAATTCCAGTGAAGTGGGTCTTGATATTGAAAGGCTGCTTCACAGGAATGCTCTAGCCTTATTTCTCTAGATAATGGAAACCTCAAAAGGTCTGATTGTGAAAATCATGGAGCTCTCGTCAGAGTATAGGGAACCAAAATGTTACTGAGGTAACCAGGAGCCACTCATTTTAGTGCCCTATGTGTTAAACAGAGAACCTTAAAAACAATTCTGGCTCTAACAGGTAGCTAGTGAAGATTTTTCTTAGCAGGGTAGAAATAGGCTCATAGTTTGAAACTCCAAAGATAACTTGGGCTGTCATTTTTTGTAATAGTTGCAGTCTCCTAAGAGTGAACTCAGTAGTTCCAAAATAAAGAGAGTTACAGTAGTCAAACTTCGAGAGTATTAAAGCACATGATAAGCTCAGGTTTCCCTAAAAAAAAGGCTTTAGTCTCCCAATCATGCATAAAGAAAAAAAGACTGACTTGCTCGTACTTCGAGAAATGGTGGGACCATAATAAAATATTATTTACAACTACACCCAAGATTTTCACTTTATCCACTAAAGGACTCTCAAGCTCCTTCATTTTAGGATATAGTCGATCAACTATTTGACCTCTGGAAAACCAGTTAGCTTTTGATTTTAGGGGATTCACCTTTAAGTGTATGAGCTGATAACCAAATACCAATCACTCCTAGTCAGGTGTTAAATCTAGACATTTCATTTTTTGGGTCCAGAAAAGACACAATAACTTGAATATCATCTGCATAGAGGTAAGCACTAACACAAAGATCCTGATTCAATTGAGCTAGAAGTACTAAAAACAAATTTAAAACAGGGGAGAAAAGATTGAACCTCGAGGAACTTCACATGTCACCTGTTTGGGGCTGAATATTGATCATTCCACTTTATTTTAAAAACTTTGTCCCATAAAAAAAAAAGACTTGAAACATCTAATGACTACCCCAGTAATTCCCATTTCAGGCACCCAGGTTAACAGCAGCTCATGATCAATGAGGTCAAAAGCGGCGCTCATATCAATACATACTAATAAGACATTCCTCTTTATCCAGATTAAGTCTTACTTCATTGGTTAGTGCTAATAGACTTGTTTCTCTTCTATATTCTTCCTAAAGCTGGTATGCTTGAGAAGAAGAGCATTAATCTTATCAGTATAGTCCATCAATTCTGCAGCCACAACTTCCTCCATTAACTTCATTAAAAGAGGAAGATTGAACAATAGCCAATAATGTTTCAAATTTGCAGGGTCTGAGTTTGCTTTGTTAAAAATTGGATGAATTAATGACACTTTCAGAGAGTTCTCCTTGCCTTAAACAAGAATTAATAAGACTGATTAATTCTTCTGATCTAATTCTGAAGATTTCGCAAGATAGGTAGGTGACATTATTCATGGGTAAGATCTTATCCATGCCTATTTTAACCACAGGGTTAAAGGCTTTCCAGTAACTCTTCCCACAACAATTGAAGTCCTGAACGTCATCCTTCAGACCCTCCTTTAATAAGACGTCAAACCTTCAGACCCTCCTTTAATAAGATACTCTTCTGGATTAGTCCTTATTTCCAGTTATCCTAATCACGCTGGTAAATTCTTGTCATTCTTACCTATAAAAAAAATTAGCAAAATCTTCCGCTGTTACTGATGAATTCATCTGGGTTTCAGTTTTCAGACCGGATAGCTGATTTACAGTTTTAAACAATTATTTGGAATGGCTCTCTGCCTGCCCTAATTGCTTCAAAATGAAAAAGGACGTTGTCTTGTTTACCTCTGATTTGGTACAAGAAGCTTTACTCTGATCTGTTTTAGTTTCTCTCCATTTCTGCTTCCTGTAGAACGATATCTCTTTATAACTAGACAGTGATTATTCATGTTTCTTAGCTGGAAGTGGGAAATGCATCATCTATATTACCAGTTGTAGTCAGGGTTAATAATTTATTGATAACAGATTTTTAAGGCTTCTACAGCTAATTTGTTAGTAAACAACTTTTCAGTATGTTTCTCTGTTATGCATGGGCTTCTCTGGTTTGCATGGCTTGCTGGGTAAACGTTGCTTTTTCATGACATGGAGGGGTACAATTTACAGTTTATGGCTGGATGTACCTGCCTTCCTCCAGGCCAGATTTTATGTCAGCATTAGCAATTCTAATCCTGCTTTCAAACATTGCAGCAGTATTCATGTGAACAAGGCATTTTTTTTTTTTTAAAAACTGAATAATTGAAGAAGTATGCTAAGATATCCAGTTCTGGGTAGTGTAAGGAGATTCTGATGACAATATCATGTTGGAAATTGTCTTATATATTTTTTGTAAATGCTGCATCTTGCACATTTCAGTAAATGATATAGTATTCTTCTGTAAATGTACATCAGTCTCTTTCTGTTTCCAGAGTCTTGTGGCACTGCCCATCAACCTACAGGGCTGACCCATAGGTTTTTATGTTATGAATGAATGGATCTCTGCCTTTAGTTCTATCACATATGAATGATAGTCATAAGTCATCGAATAAATGGATATGTGTTTCCTTAAATATAATACAAAATAAGCATTGAGCAACCATCTCATCTTATGGAAAAGTATCATCGTAGTGTTCTTCATGTTGCATTGAGAAAAGACTCTGGCTTCAGTCATGTAGGTTAGGGTTTTACCAGAGCCTGTCCATAGCAATATTTTCAGATCTGATGTCCATTCTACATTCTTATCTGCTGTTCTTCTTGTATTATGAGGAGGGCAGTTGTAAAAAATCATTTACTCCTTTAAATGGTTGTATACTTCCGGTAAAATGGCTACTTGAAAGTCGCTCACCCTCTCTGTGGGTAGCAGTAGGTGCATTGTTCCATAATGCATTTTCATGGGGCGGGGTGAGGCTGGGGAAGGCAGAACACACATAGTAGGTTTGGTCAGAAAAAACAACTGCAGAGATAAGCAGGTGCTGTCTCTGTTGCTACTTTTTTCCTCGGCAGTTACCAAAGGGGGAAGTATGCTCATACTTTTCCTTTAAGAGCTTGTGCAAAATCCTCAGGTACAAGTACCTGCCCGCACAGTTTTGAAAATAGCCCCCATTATATCCAGGGTTGCTTTCATGTTCCAGTGCTTTCAGCTTAACAACCTTCCCCCCTCCTCCCAGTCTCAGATCAATTTTTAGCCTAATTTTCTATAGACACTGGCTTTGTTTGTCTGTCTGTCTGTCAGCCCTAATAACTTTTGAACTGTCCATTGAATTTCATTCAGATTTGTACCATAGGTAGTTGCAAGACTAGTGTTCCTTGGCTGGCACTTTTCCTGTACCTCTTCATGTTACTCCTAATACTTAGAGGGTTCAGTATTCAAAACTGGCCAGTTAAGTAACTTAGGGGCCGATGCAATACAGTGCGCCTCTACAACGCGCGTCCAACACGGAGTGAATCTAATAGCGCTCATCACATGTAAAAGCATGTGAACGAGGCTATTAGGTATTCACTTCCATTGCACATTTAGCAATCAGAAATTAATGCCTGCCTGGAGCAGGCGTTAATAGCTGAGTGCTCTTAAAACTAGAACAGAAAAGCAGAAAAAACTGCTTTTCTGTACTGCCTTCTACTTACTAACATTGCGATATTAAGTAGGAGGAAAAATGAAACTAAATAAACTTAAAATAAAAAAAGTTTTAAAAAAAACCGCTAGCAGTCGGGTGCAGGAAACAGACATTTAACTGACAATCGTCCATTTCCTGAACCCCCTGGCTGTGCGGCGTTTAGGAATACCGGCAGACGGTCAACACCGATTAGGTTCTCGTTAGCAAGGAGGCGCTAAGGACGCGCAAGCAACCCTATTGCCTCCTTGCTAATGCAACCCCTAATTTAAATATTGCATGGCTCTCCCCGGGGGGGGGGGCACCTCGGGGCGCGTTAAGAAAGCGAGCGCTGACAGTTCAGCACCCGCTTTCTGCGCATAATTATTGCATCAGCCCCTTAGCTGGTTAAAACTTATCTGGCTAAGTTGCGATGTATATTTAGTGGCAGAGCACTGCTGCTGAATATAAGCGTATAACTGAGTGCTTAGCCAGATAAGTCTAACCAGCTGAGGTTAGACCTGCTGTATGACACATCTATCTTAGTCGTACAACTTATGCAGTTAAGTCTGAATATCAGCAGTTAACTGCATAAGTTGTAGAGCTAACTTGCTCTACCCCGATCTGCCCACTACTTGCCCAGTGTGGGAGCATATTCAGCAGCCACTTCTAAGCCGCATAAATCCCGCTTATCTGGCTAAATAGTGATGAACGTGCTTTGAATATTGACCTCAAAATCTCTCTCTCTTTTTTTTTTACCTCATAATCTCTTTTTTAAATTTCTTATAGGGAAACTGAGTAGTTCAGTTAAAGTCCCATAGAGTTCAGAGCACTTTATGGTGTCACTGAGCATTTTTAAACTTGCCCTGCCATTGGTTGACATTAAGGATTTTTAAGGCTGCCTTGCCATTGGCTGGTGCCTGTGCTCAGCAGCTGACTGTTATTTGCCTAGTTTCCTATAGGAAAATTCAATATCCAATGTTTAATAATAATTCATTGCACAAAAATTTATATAACAAATGTTGCCAAAACCATGTGGAAATTTTTGTACCAAAGAGGGAAACTAGGTAGCTTGAAATATTCATGCATTTCTTTGTCATTACATTTAAAATTCTCATATTCTCTAAATTGTTTGCATGAAATCTGTGGCTTACATTATTAATTTTTGTCTTTTTTTGTGGTATGGTTCAAATATATATATCACCAAATTATTTAGGTTTAAGATAGTCGTCTAACAATACTTTCTCAGACAGTTTCTTTTAGTTTTTCTGCCTAAATATCAAATCTTCATTGTGTTTTTAAAGGCTGGGGAAAATTAGCACGTCTGACAAGAGCCCTTACGAGCAGCAGGGGAGTCCTGCAGCAGCTAGCTCCAACTGTACATAAAGGAGAAAATGTTCATAAGCATTCCCGACTTGCTGAGGTAACTATTTTGATTTTATGTTCAAACAATTTTTATTAGATTTTCCAAACAAACAAATGTGGAGGAGGGTGGTTTCAGATCCCTCTATTTTGATTTTATAAGATACACATATATGTGAATGCAATGTTTTAAATAGTAAAACATATTTTATGTCATAAAGTTAAGTCCCCGGATAGTATATTCACAGAAATTAGACTTTCTACTTCAACAAGCAGGGCTGATTTAGCATGATACATGGGTAATATAATGCGACGGTACCAAAAGGACCTTTATCACTAAACTTATAGAGATATTGCTTTACAGACCATGTGTGGGAATTCTCGCATGGGCATTGTCTCATGAGCCCCTTCGGTCTTTTTTCATCCGAGCATCTGCACAGACATGTACCCTATCTCTCTGTAAAAGTTTCTTCATTAATATCTTTAATACTCTGTTTTTAAATTATTTAGTTGCTTTGCTATCTTGGCAGCTCCTCAAATAGCACTTTTCAGTGCTATTAAAGAAATCACAGAATGTCCAGATCCAAGAAGCCCACGGTGGTTTCAAATACTATATATGAGTTAGAAAGATTACAGATGGACATGATCTTTGTTACAATTACCTTGGACCAGATCACGACTAGGAAAATTGCTACCACTGTGGCCGCATGTCTCCGCAATCCCAAAAGTCCAGGGCCTAGAAAATCGAGGAGCTGCGTAAGACTCTGAGGAACTGCGGTCGATCCTCATCCCAGAGCAGGGCCTCTTCATACTCTCCCAGTGGTGAAACAAGCCAAGTCCTCAGGGTCGAGCAAGTAGAAACGGGGTGCTACTAAGAAAAAGAAATGTTCTTCAGAGCCAGCGGTTCACCCTGCACTGAAAAAGCATCATGCATTGGTGCTGTTGATGCAGCTGAGGTGCCAGCCTCTACTGCATCCAGCCCCAGTGCTGTCCTCACATATAGCTCCAGCAACATCGACACCTCAGTCACTGGCGCCAACAGTGCATAAGGCATTGTTGACACACAAGACCTTGCTGCTATTGATGCCTAAATCTTTGACACATCTGACACACTGATTCCCAAGCATATAGTGCATTGAACTTTAGCATCGGTAATGCTTCAAGTATCAGAACAGGCTGTTCCATTGTTGACACACTGGGCCGCTGTGCTTTTGACGCAGCTGTTCGCTAACTTTATAGTGACTCCCTTGCATGGGGAAGATTATCAGGGGGAGAAGGATATGTGAATCACAAAACCCCATCAATCTCTAGATTAATGTAACCATCGAGATTACTGGAGCAAGGCCTTTATCTAGATACACCAGATCGCATTTGTTCCATGGCTCCCTTGATTTCTAATCGGCCCCTGATATAAATTTTGCAAAGGCCAGAGGATGTGCAAGGAGATTCTATCCTAATATCTGAAGAGAATGTTCCACCTCCAACGCCAAACCATAGGGCATGTCAGCCCTTCGATCAAGTGGCTGAGTTGGTAAGACTTTTTTTTAGCTCTTTGGCCACTAAAGATAAGGAGGGTACTCTTCAACTCCTCCTTTCCAAAATATCAGATTTATTGCCACAGAATGGAGTCCCAGTTTCCCCAGATAGAGCAAGTACTTCATCAGATCCCCTGCAAGGAGGCTGTAGTCCCTGACATTCACTTGCAGCAGAGTCCACCCAGTCAGAGGATCTAAACCAGAAATACACCCTTCCAAGGCAACTAAGGCAACTCAGTCGCCTGATTCATAATTGCTATACTGAATTAGTGTTTCCTCCTCTCTCGGGTTTGACAAAAATACCCTCCGCTCTCCTAACTGAGCTCCGGAATATTTGTCTCATCTGAAGACCTCTCTTATTCCAGGTTTCTGGACAAGTTAGCTACAGTGCTCAGAACCAATGTTCAGAAGGACAAGGAAACTCATGCAAAGGTCTTCAGCTTTCTCCCCATCAAAATCGGCAACCATTTCAATCCATGATATTCTGCAAGAGTTACAAACAAGAATATGGGAAAACCTGATTTCCTGTACCGTAGGAGCAAGGAAATTTAGATCTCAAGTATAGACAAGTTTTGGAATAGTGCAGTTACTTCATCAATTGGTTGTAGTGGAGTAACCTCTTAAAAAGCTAAGAAAATAAGAATATTTTTCACTAGGAAAGGATCCCAGGTTGCTAGACAACTTTGGTGACAAGGTGTTCCAGAATTCTATGCTCAATGAACATAAGAACATAAGAACATAAGAAAATGCCATACTGGGTCAGACCAAGGGTCCATCAAGCCCAGCATCCTGTTTCCAACAGTGGCCAATCCAGGCCATAAGAACCTGGCAAGTACCCAAAAACTAAGTCTATTCCATGTAACCATTGCTAATGGCAGTGGCTATTCTCTAAGTGAACCTAATAGCAGGTAATGGACTTCTCCTCCAAGAACTTATCCAATCCTTTTTTAAACACAGCTATACTACCTGCACGAACCACATTCTCTGGCAACAAATTCCAGAGTTTAATTGTGCGTTGAGTAAAAAAGAACTTTCTCCGATTAGTTTTAAATGTGCCCCATGCTAACTTCATGGAGTGTCCCCTAGTCCTTCTACTATCTGAAAGAGTAAATAACCGATTCACATCTACCCGTTCTAGACCTCTCATGATTTTAAACACCTCTATCATATCCCCCCTCAGTCGTCTCTTCTCCAAGCTGAAAAGTCCTAATCTCTTTAGTCTTTCCTCATAGGGGAGTTGTTCCATTCCCCTTATCATTTTGGTAGCCCTTCTCTGTACCTTCTCCATCGCAATTATATCTTTTTTGAGATGCGGCGACCAGAATTGTACACAGTATTCAAGGTGCGGTCTCACCATGGAGCGATACAGAGGCATTATGACATTTTCCGTTTTATTCATCATTCCTTTTCTAATAATTCCCAACATTCTGTTTGCTTTTTTGACTGCCGCAGCACACTGAACCGACGATTTCAATGTGTTATCCACTATGACACCTAGATCTCTTTCTTGGGTTGTAGCACCTAATATGGAACCCAACATCGTGTAATTATAGCATGGGTTATTTTTCCCTATATGCATCACCTTGCACTTTTCCACATTAAATTTCATCTGCCATTTGGATGCCCAATTTTCCAGTCTCACAAGGTCTTCCTGCAATTTATCACAATCTGCTTGTGATTTAACTACTCTGCACAATTTTGTGTCATCTGCAAATTTGATTATCTCACTCGTCGTATTTCTTTCCAGATCATTTATAAATATATTGAACAGTAAGGGTCCCAATACAGATCCCTGAGGCACTCCACTGTCCACTCCCTTCCACTGAGAAAATTGCCCATTTAATCCTACTCTCTGTTTCCTGTCTTTTAGCCAGTTTGCAATCCACGAAAGGACATCGCCACCTATCCCATGACTTTTTACTTTTCCTAGAAGCCTCTCATGAGGAACTTTGTCAAACGCCTTCTGAAAATCCAAGTATACTATATCTACCGGTTCACCTTTATCCACATGTTTATTAACTCCTTCAAAAAAGTGAAGCAGATTTGTGAGGCAAGACTTGCCCTGGGTAAAGCCATGCTGACTTTGTTCCATTAAACCATGTCTTTCTATATGTTCTGTGATTTTGATGTTTAGAACACTTTCCACTATTTTTCCTGGCACTGAAGTCAGGCTAACCGGTCTGTAGTTTCCCGGATCGCCCCTGGAGCCCTTTTTAAATATTGGGGTTACATTTGCTATCCTCCAGTCTTCAGGTACAATGGATGATTTTAATGATAAGTTACAAATTTTTACTAATAGGTCTGAAATTTCATTTTTTAGTTCCTTCAGAACTCTGGGGTGTATACCATCCGGTCCAGGTGATTTACTACTCTTCAGTTTGTCAATCAGGCCTACCACATCTTCTAGGTTCACCGTGATTTGATTCAGTCCATCTGAATCATTACCCATGAAAACCTTCTCCATTACGGGTACCTCCCCAACATCCTCTTCAGTAAACACCGAAGCAAAGAAATCATTTAATCTTTCCGCGATGGCCTTATCTTCTCTAAGTGCCCCTTTAACCCCTCGATCATCTAAAGGTCCAACTGACTCCCTCACAGGCTTTCTGCTTCGGATATATTTAAAAAAGTTTTTACTGTGAGTTTTTGCCTCTACAGCCAACTTCTTTTCAAATTCTCTCTTAGCCTGTCTTATCAATGTCTTACATTTAACTTGCCAATGTTTATGCTTTATCCTATTTTCTTCTGTTGGATCCTTCTTCCAATTTTTGAATGAAGATCTTTTGGCTAAAATAGCTTCTTTCACCTCCCCTTTTAACCATGCCGGTAATCGTTTTGCCTTCTTTCCACCTTTCTTAATGTGTGGAATACATCTGGACTGTGCTTCTAGAATGGTATTTTTTAACAATGACCACGCCTCTTGGACATTTTTTACTTTTGTAGCTGCTCCTTTCAGTTTTTTTCTAACAATTTTTCTCATTTTATCAAAGTTTCCCTTTTGAAAGTTTAGCACGAGAGCTTTGGATTTGCACACTGTTCCTTTTCCAGTCATTAAATCAAATCTGATCATATTATGATCACTATTGCCAAGCGGCCCCACCACCGTTACCTCTCTCACCAAGTCCTGTGCTCCACTGAGAATTAGATCTAAAATTGCTCCCTCTCTTGTCGGTTCCTGAACCATTTGCTCCATAAAGCTATCATTTATTCCATCCAGGAACGTTATCTCTCTAGCGTGACCCGATGATACATTTACCCAGTCTATATTGGGGTAATTGAAGTCTCCCATTATTACTGCACTACCAATTTGGTTGGCTTCCCTAATTTCTCTTAGCATTTCACTGTCCATCTCACCATCTTGACCAGGTGGACGGTAGTATACCCCTATCACTGTAGTCTTCCCTGATACACAAGGGATTTCTACCCATAAAGATTCAATTTTGTATTTAGTCTCATGCAGGATGTTTATCCTGTTGGACTCTATGCCATCCCGGACATAAAGCGCCACACCTCCTCCCGACTGCTCCTCTCTGTCATTGCGATATAATTTGTACCCCGGTATAGCACTGTCCCATTGGTTATCCTCTTTCCACCATGTCTCTGAGATGCCAATTAAGTCTATGTCATCATTTACTGCTATACATTCTAATTCTCCCATCTTACTTCTTAGACTTCTGGCATTAGCATACAAACATTTCAAAGTTTGTTTTTTGATTGTATTTTTATTCTGCTTTTTAATTGATAGGGATAAGTTAGAATTTTTTAGCTCAGGTGAGTTTTTAGTTACAGGCATTTGGACTACTTTTCTAATTATTGGAACCTCACTGTCGGGATGCCCTAATTCTAGTGCATCATTAGTATCCTTTAAAGATACATCTCTCCGAACCATGCGCTGCTGAGCGACTGTCGGCTTTCCCCTTTGTTCTAGTTTAAAAGCTGCTCTATCTCCTTTTTAAGGGTTAGCGCCAGCAGTCTGGTTCCATCCTGGTTAAGGTGGAGCCCATCCCTTCGGAAGAGACTCCCCCTTCCCCAAAAGGTTCCCCAGTTCCTAACAAAACTGAATCCCTCTTCCTTGCACCATCGTCTCATCCACGCATTGAGACTCCGGAGCTCTGCCTGCCTCTGGTGACCTGCGCGTGGAACAGGGAGCATTTCAGAGAATGCTACCCTGGAGGTTCTGGATTTAATCTTTCTACCTAAGAGCCTAAATTTGGCTTCCAGAACCTCCCTCCCACATTTTCCTATGTCGTTGGTGCCCACGTGTACCACGACAGCCGGCTCCTCCCCAGCACTGTCTAAAATCCTATCTAGGTGACGCGTGAGGTCCGCCACCTTCGCACCAGGTAGGCATGTTACCAGGCGATCCTCACGCCCACCAGCCACCCAGCTATCTACATTCCTAATAATCGAATCACCAACTATGACGGCCGACCTAACCCTTCCCTCCTGGGCAGTAGGCCTTGGGGAGATATCCTCAGTGCGAAAGGACAATGCATCACCTAGAGAGCAGGTCCTTGCTACAGGATCCTTTCCTGCTATACCTGGTTGGTGCTCTCCCATTATGAGACCTTCTTCCTCCAAGGCAGCACCAGGGCTGCCAGTCTGAAGTTGGGACTGGACTACTATGTCCCTGAAGGTCTCATCTATATACCTCTCTGTCTCCCTCAGCTCCTCCAGGTCTGCCACTCTAGCCTCCAGAGATCGGACTCGTTCTCTGAGAGCCAGGAGCTCTTTGCATCGCGTGCACATGTACAACTTCTCACCGGTGGGTAAAAAATCATACATGTGACACTCGATGCAAAAGACTGGGAAGCCCCCCTCTTGCTGCTGGACTGCTGCCTTCATCTCAATTTTGATCAGTTCCTAGTTAAGTTTTAGGTTGCTATGGGATTAGGAATGTGTCTAAGTTCCTTTAAATGTATTAGTGAATTCACTATATGTCTGGTAGTGGCCTACTGGGGTCTGATCGAATTCTCAATAAAGTTTTTGTTGATGGGGTTTTTTTTTTTTTTTTTTTTTTTTGGGTTTTTTTTTGTGCAAGTGGCACCTGCCTATAAATTAAGGGATGAGCTTGGGGTGGGTGGGCGAGGGGTGGGAGGGTTGGGAATTACAAACAGTCTAACTTTAGTTAGTCAGCCTGAGTGACTCACAGCTCCCTTGATTAACAAATGTTGTTCCCTATTCAAACCTAATCACACTACCTCAACACCTTTCCAAGGTGAGTAACTGAGCTGAAATATTCAACTTTTTTACTTTGGTATATACTGCTCCTAGCTTATTTCTAGCTTCTGGCTACTTTTTTGTTGGGTTTTTTTTTTTTTTTTTTTTGTGGATTTTTTTGTTTTTCAATACAATGCACTCAGTTATTTATTAAATAAAACACTTAGCTCTTTAAAAGTCTGGAGGACACTTTAATAGTCAGGCAGACTTTTTAAAAAATAAACACACTACCTACTGCTACCTTATTGACTGACTATTTAAAAATGCAAACAGTCTAACTTGTTTTATTTACTGACTGACTATTAAAGGCACAAACACACAAACACACTAAATAATATTCCCAAATAGTTAACTTTGCCCCAATACTTTTAAAAAAGTCAATGTCAATGTCCCAAGCAAAAACTTACTGATTCCTTTCAGCCACCAGCAAGGTGATCCTCACCAGTTCTGCATGGTTCAGTATTTACATTTACATTCAGGTGATAGTGTCTTTGCATACCCACAAGTGTTCTTAGATGTAAAAGAGTAGATATACCATTTTATTTGATCAGTTTATGAAGTGTTTGATACGACAGCCTGCTCTTCATCAGTCAGATGCTTGGTTAGGATCAGTAGCTTGTGAAATGATGTCCATGATAAGTTAGCGGATATCCCCTGCCAGGGAAACCACCTCTTTGGAGTCAAACTCAGAAAAATGGTTGTGCAAAATAAAGAGCAACACAGGGCAGTTCAGTCCCTCTTAACAGGCTTAGAGCAAAAGTCCACTTCATATTAGCCCAACTATACATTTAAAAGGTTGTACATCCAGAGACGCTGTTCAGCAATTTCAGAGGTATTGGATCTCATCTCTAGTTCTGCAGCAGCAGCAATTTCCAACTCGAAATTGACAATATAAACGCCATCAACCAAACATGACACAATAGGTCCAACCTAAACCTGGACCACATTTTTGACCAGCCTCCAGATCTAATAATCATCCTTTTCAGTAGGAGGGAGAATTCACTTCTGCCTAGAGGAATGGCACAAGATTACCAAAGACCTCTGGATTCTCAAAATTGTAGAGTCTGGATGCCACTTATGTTTCTCCCAACTTCCCATGCTTCCTCATCGCTTAACCTTCAATCTTGATCCATCTCACTCAGCACAACTCTGCCTGGATGTGGAGTAGCTTTTCAGTCAATGAGCAATAGAACCTGTTCCACCCAATCAACATGGCCTGAGATTCTACTCCTGCTACCTCCTTATCCCCAAGAAAACTAGTTGATTGAGGCCCATCCTGGATTTAAAAAGTCTGAACAAGAATCTGCTCTGGGAAGAAATTCTTAATGAACGCTCTTCACACAATTTTCCCTTTTTATCCAGAAGGGGGAGTGGATGTGTGCCCTAGATTTGAAGGACGCTTATACTTATATTCCTATTCATCCCTGCCATGGACTCTATCTACACTTTGCAGTGGACTCCTCTTATTACGAGTACTACGTCCCTTCAGACTATCAGTGGCACCAAGGGTTTTTACCAAATCCCTGGCTGTAGTAACAGCCCACCTTCATCATCAAAGAATCTAGGTCTTCCTTTACCTAGACCTGCTAGTGATGACGACTTCTCAGGAGAGTGTTTTCTCCTCGTTGTAGAAGTCAATTCAACTCCTACAGTCATTAAGATTCTTGTTGAACTTCAAATAATCGATTCTAATTCCCATCCAGAGAATCAAATTCATAGGAACATGGATAGACTCCCTGCAAGAGAGAGCTTTCCTCCTGTCAGAATGGGTGAACACTCTCAGGACCATTGTATGCCAATTGCTGAACACAGATCAGACATAAACCAGAGAAATTCTAGTTCTTCTGGACACATAGTGGCAGCAGATCATGTAGCTTCACTAACTCGCCAAACCATGGAACTCCTACAATAGGGCCTTTGCACCCAATGGGACCAATTAACTCAATGCTTGACAACCTCAGTGGATGTCTCTTAGGAAATGAAACAGGAGCTTCTCTGGTAGCTACAATTCTTCATCCTTAAAGAAGAGGCACCATGTTGTTTGCTTCCTCATTAAGTATCATTGGTGACAGGCGCCTCCACAAAAAGAGGGAGGGGAGATGGGGGGGGGGGGCACAGAGGCCCTTTCCAAACTCAAGGGATTTGGTCGTTAATAGAAAGTCAATTTCAGATTAGCCTCCTAGAACTGTGAGCTATCAGATACACATTGACAAGTTTTATGCATCTCCTCCAGGGGTAGAGCATTCTCATTCAAACCAACAACTAAATAGCTATGTTTTACATGAACAAACAAGGTGGCACAGAGTCATGGATCCTCTGTCAAGAAGCAATAAAGGTATGGGAATGGGCATGCAAACATCAAGCTGTTCTGCAAGCAACCTGTCTTTCAGGAATTTCCAACACATTAGCATATTGCCTCAGAAGAGTATTTTACCCACACAAATGGTCCCTGCAACAATCCATTGTCTACAGACTGTTCAATCTATGGAGACTTGCAGCAATTGATCTAGTTGTATCAGAAGGAAACAGAAAAGTGGAAAGGTTTTGCTCCATTCCTCCTTACAAACTCAGATCTGCTCAGGATGCTTTTCTGCTAAACTGGAATGCAGATCTCATGTACACTTTTCTACTGATTCCACTGATAACCAGGACAGTGTAAAAAGTACTCTAGGACTGGGCCTGTCTGATTACTATTGCTCCAGCATGACCAACACAAGCTTTGTTTCCATATCTGGTACAGCTCTCCAGCAGCCCTCTGATCCATCTTGCAACAGATCCACCCCTGTTAACTCAGGAGGAGGGACATCTATATCATCCAAACATTTCCTCCCTCAACCTTACAGAATGAAAGTTGACCGCTTGCTGATTGCCCAATTTTCCTTACCCAATGAGATTGAGGATACAGAGGTGTCTGCCGCCAAGCCATCTTCTAGAAGAGCTTATGGATTTAAATGGAAACAGTTATTCTGGTGTCAGCCGACTTCCTTGGGATCATTTGTTTGCGAACCAATAGAGAGCTCCTTAAGTACTTGCTCTCTCTTTCTTCCTCATGACTCAGTACCTCATCAGTGAGAGAACATCTTAGTGCCATAGTGGCCTACATTTTCAAATTGAGGGTAGTTCAATCTATATTCATCCATTGTTATCCAAGTTCATGAAAGGCTTATAGCATACTAAATCTCCAGTTGCCAAACTTCCTCCTTGGAACCTGAATATGGTTCTGGCACAACTAATGAAGCCACCATTTGAACCATTAGAGTTGGCTTCTCTCAGATTTCTCACATAGAAGATATTATTCCTAGTCACAATCACGACAGCTAGAAGAGTCAATGAGCTCTGAGCTTTAGTTCATTTCTTTCCTTATATGCAATTCTTCCACAATAGGGTGGTGCTCTGCACACACCCAAATTTTTTACTAAAGGTAGTATTGGTTTCTATATTAATTGAGCTATTGTGTTACCTACATTCTTTCTGTGAATACAGGCACATGAATGTGAAGTAGCACTTCATACCTTAGACTGTAAGAGAGCTCAGTCACATCATGAGCCCTCACAACTATTTGCTTATGATCCTAACCGCTTAGGCAAAGCAGTAGTCAAACATTGTTCAATTGGCTAGCAGACTGTATTGCACATTGCTATACCCTAGCAGACATCCAGATCACAGATTATTTCAAGGCTTAACAAGTGAGAGCTATGGTCACATCAGTGGCTCATCTGAGGGCAGAACCGATTGAAGACATCTGCAAAGCTGAAACTTGGTCTCTGTGCATACTTGCATGTCCCATTACTGTCTGGACAATTTATCAAAAAGTGACAGTAAATTTGGACAAGCAGTTTTGTATAGCCTGTTCACCCAGTAGTTTGCTCTCCATGGTGAGGTCTGGATTGCTTATTCAGTAAACGCTGTGCTGCAACCTTCAGTTTGGGACTCCCCACATGTCATAGCTAATTCAGCTCTGCTTGTCAATGGAGAAAGCAAGTTTGCTTACCGTAAACGTTGTACTCCATAGATAGCAAGATGAATTAGCCATGCTAACCACCCACCCATCAACCTGGAGAGTCAACTACTTAGCTAGATTTAACTCTCTAAAATTGACTGAAGGGCTCACAAGTCAATGCTTGTGTGAGAATTTCTGCACATGCTTAGTATAGAGAGAGAAGGGTCTGTTTGGTGCCGTCAGATGATGGCATCCACTTGTCATGACTAATTCATCCTGATGTCCAAGGAGAACACCTTTTATGGTAAGCAAATTTGCTTTATTGATTATGTTCAAGACGTAGAAATAATTCATTGAGTGTGCTACTAAGTAGGATTTTCACTCTGATTTGTGGTAAATTTCTAAAATATTTAAAAAATATTGTATCACGATGAGGTGTGGTGGTGTTAATAAGTGCAAGTATAAATGGGGTTGATGCTGAAAGGATTTACTGGCTAAAACCAGGTTTTAAATGTGTAATATAGTAACATAATAAATGATGACAGATAAAGACCTTAAAAGGCCCATCTAGTCTTCCTAGCAGAGATTTTATGCGCATCTACCCAAAGGAGATCAAATTCCAACAAAAACCTCACCTCCAGTCCTGTTGTGTCGCCTTTAGCGGTGCATCTGCAACTCTGTACAGGTTAGACCCTGCCCTCCAGGAAGCACACCACCTTGGGCTGCAACTGCCACTCAGTGAGTGTGGTCCAGTGTTTTATTATCATTCTCTTGCCATAGAGATCCTCTGTGTTTATATCATACTTTTTAGAAATCTGTCACTGTCCTTATCATCACCTCCTCCTCTGGGAGGGCGTTCCGATCATCTACTACCCTGTATCTAACTGGTTAAAAACCTGGCCTCTCTAACTGGTTAAGTTTATGCAGATAAAATTACAAACTGCACAAACGTAGCCAGGCAAAATGGAACCAGCCAGAAGTGTTCTTGGAGCTGGTATTTAGAATTTAGCCAGTTAGCACAATATTCAGTACTAATTGGATACATTTTCCTGCAACAAATTGCTGTCTCAAAATTTGTGGAGGTACACTTACCCAGATATTCAGCTACAAAATTAGTCGGGTAAATGTGGTTGAATATGTATCTAAAGATAAGTAGGTGAATTAACCTGGTTATTTTTACTTGCTCAGTGGGCTTTGAATATCCACCCTTTAGAATATCCTCAGTAAATTTTGCTTGCTAATTGGTTGCTATTAATGATCTATTACAATGCATTATTGGGAATATTCTTATTTCTGCTGTATTTTAAAGCTGCAAGACACATAACATGGACATGCTGCATACTTATCCATTAAGCCCTAGTTCTACCCTGCCCATTAAATAAAAAGAACACACACACACAAAATCCACACTTAGAATTTCAGCTTTATTTATTATTACAGTTATTTAAACTGCAATCTTGAACCATATTTAACTTAAACCATCACTATCCCCAACCAGCAAAGGGGTGTATTGCTCAAAAATTTAACTAAAAACGACTGACCTCAAGTAAGGCATTGCCTGGTGTTGATCTACCTTGGGGAGGAAGAATGGGCTAGTGGTTAAAGCAGTGGGCTGTAGACTGGGGAAACCAAGGTTCAAATCTCACTTTGCTCACTGACGTTCCTCAGGCAAGTCACTTTATCTCCCACTGCCACAGGTACCCATTTAGATTGTAAGCTTTTTGAGGCAGGGACTTATCCGCATTACCATTATAAAAATATTAAATATTACTATCCTGTGAACAATACTGTTAAGGCACGTGGCAAATACTGCTTCGTGATGAATGCCTTTGACTCATTCTTTACACTCCCCAAGCCCTCCCTTCTATCAGAGGCCTGGGTTCATAACTAAACCTAGCCCAAACCATCTCAGACACTCCTTATGTAATGTCTGAGCAATTTTACATTCCAAAATCAATATTTTCATTCTCTACCTCCTTCTGGTCCCTCCTAACTATCAGGGGCTGGGATCACTAAATAATAAGCCCAAAATCAGCTTAGGTACCCCCTATCAAAAGGCGCCTGAGTAAATTTATTAAAGTTTTCTCTTTTCTTTGCCTGTAAGGTGCTGCCAAGGGAAGAACCAGTAAAGCTTTAGTTGGTTCTGACTTGCCCCAGTCATCAGGTTCCTAGCCATTTATATTGCTGACTGAAATACATCTAATCCAGAATCTAACAGATGTTCTCTACTTGCCTTAAAGAGGCCTGGGCATTCCTTGTTGCCTAACCTTTCCATACCCTAACAAAATCTCCAGCTTTATTGTTTAACGTCTTCCCACCCATTTCTATTCCCTTTTACACCTGGAACTCCTCCATATCAACCTCAGAAATATTTGAGACCAGACTAACATGGTGCCGGGCCAAATTGATTTTTCACATGCCAGATCCTATTTAATTTGGATGGTCTGATATATGGTTTTTATGGACACCATGTTGTCACTGCCCAGGTTTTGACTGTCATCTTGCCTGCAGCAGTAGCATGGGTATCATCTGGTCCCTCTGCATTCTTTTTTTTTTTTTTCCATCCAGAAAAAGGCTGTCTTGTTGCACTCTATCATTTCTCCTTTTTTTCTTCAACTTTGCTCCTTTTTGGGGCTTGATATATAAAAATGTCCCACAATCCATACATTCTTTGCTGCTGACCAAGACGTCTCTGTGTTTTTAGAACAGTAAATATTTATGTTAGTGCCAATAACCTTCATTTCTTATATAGTTTTTCAACCTGCTGGAGCTCCATTTCCCAATTTTTTCATTTGAACATCATTCAAACTAAGCTTGCTTGCTAAGGATGCTGCTCCATTTTGGAAGGAATGGGTTCCAAAACATTGTCTGTCCCCTATAGCTAGGAGATGTTTTCACTAAATTGGAAATGGGATAGTAAACTCCCACAACTGTACTTGAGGAAGACATCACCTCACGTGGGCCCTGACTCTTCAGTATGCCTTGAATCGCTTCAGTGGAGCATGTAGTGATTGAATCAACTTTTGCTAAACACAACCATCTGTTCATCTTTCATTGGTTGTCTTTCATTTTCATAGCAGTTACTACCTGCTGACCTCCCACATGGACATCCTTCACATACTAAATGAGAGTCAGTAAGCACCTTCTTTTCCTCTGACCACTTTTTCCCCCTGCTCTTAAAGCCCCAAACAGCATTAATACAAATATTGCCTTTTGCATTTCAGAATTATACCAAACTATTCTTGGCATGTAACCCGCCCCGAACCTTGGAGAGTGTGGGATAAAAGTAATCTTAAATAAATAAGTAACTCTATGATTGGCAACGCCTAACATGCTGAGCATGAACTTGTCTTCTGCTGTCTTCCATGTCCCTCCTGCCTTCCCCAGTCTTCCATTATCTTGTTTATACAGAAACAAAGGTAAACATCCCCCCCCCCCCCAAAAAAAATATATAGTGATACCTTTTTATTGGATTAACTAAATTGATTTCTTGACTAGTTTTCGGAAGTCAACAAATATATTTAGTCCAATAATATCACCTATCACCTTACATATATTTGTTAACCTTTTCTCTATGTGGACTAACATGGCAACCACACTATTTTATACATTATTTTCCTTTTCCCTTATTATAGCGATGAAAGCTATACCTATTAACGGGCCGATACAGTAAAATTCGCGGGAGAGCTGGCACTCTCTGGCAAGCGCCCACTCTCCCAATGCGCCCAGGCCACTCTCCTGGGCGCACGATCGAGTATGCAAATGAGGGCCCGCGGTAAAAGGAGGCGCTAGGGACACTAGCGTCCCTAGTGCCTCCTTTTTGACAGGAGCGGCAGCTGTCAGCGGGTTTGACAGCCGACGCTCAATTTTACCGGCATCGGTTCTCAAACCCGCTGACAGCCACGGGTTTGGAAAACGGACGCCGGCATAATTGAGCATCCGACTTCTGACCCGCGGGCCGATTTAAACTTTTTTTTTTAGATTTTTGATTATTTTTTAAATTTTGGGGCCTCTGCTATGATATTAAGTCGGAGGGTGTACAGAAAAGCAGTTTTTTTCTGCTTTTCTGTACACTTTCCTGGTGCTGGCAGAAATTAACGCCAGCCTTTGGGCAGGCGTTAATTTCTGAAAGTAAAATGTGTGTCTTGGCTGCACATTTTACTTTCTGTATCGCGTGGGAATAACTAATAGGGCCATCAACATGCATTTGCATGTTGCGGGTGCTATTAGTTTCGAGGGGGGGGGGGGGTTAGCCATGCATTTTCGACGCGCTATTACCCCTTACTGTATAAGGGGTAAAAATAGCACATCGAAAACGCGCGGCCAAACGCAGGCTAACAGTGCGCTCCGATTCAACAGAGCCAGCAGGTGTCAGCCTGTCACATGTTGAGGCTGTTGGGCCATATGACTGCAACCGTCCATGTCACTCCTTTGGCATGTTTACACATGTGCAGAGGCCAATGGACCCTGAGGTCACGGTGTCAGGCCACTCAGAACCTCTAAGATTGCATCTGAGTCACCCTGTCT
Source organism: Rhinatrema bivittatum (assembly GCF_901001135.1). NCBI lineage: Eukaryota > Metazoa > Chordata > Amphibia > Gymnophiona > Rhinatrematidae > Rhinatrema > Rhinatrema bivittatum. Next base: position 55,866,887 of record NC_042617.1, read on the forward strand.
CTCCAGGACTCATTGTCCTGGTGGCGGTTACTTTTAAATCTGGAACAAAGGATCTCTTTTCGAAGTCTCCCTACCCAAATTGTACTAACTATGGATGAATTCACCCTGGCGTGGGGAGCTCATGTAGATGGACTCAGCACCCAGGGTCTCTGGTCCACTCAGGAACTCTCTTGTCAAATCAACTTTCTGGAGCTAAGGGCTTTCAGAAATTGGCTGTCCAACAAAGTTGTCCTAATCCAAACCGACAACCATGTAGCCATGTGGTATGTCAACAAGCAGGGAGGCATGGGATTGTACTTCCTGTATCAGGAAGTGGTCCAGATCTGGTCATGGGCCCTGTCCCATGGGATGGTGTTGAGGGCCATGTACCTGGCCAGGACAGAGAACGTGGTAGCGGAATGGCTGAGTCATGCCTTCAGAACCCATGAGTCATCCCTGGACCAGGAGGTAGTGAATTGGATATTCCATCTCTGGGGGAGCCCAAACATAGATCTGTTCGTGACCCCTGGAACAGGAAGGTGCCTCAGTTTTGCTCCCTGTACAGGTCAGAAAGCAAACCAGCTTTAGACACCCTTACCTGTCACTGGGTCAAAGGTTTCTGTATGCGTATCCTACGGTTCCCTTAGTGGTGAAGACACTCATGAAGCTTTGCGAGGACAGAGGAACTATGATCCTCATAGCCCCTCACTGGCCGAGACAGATCTGGTGTCCACTCCTACGGGAGTTCTCCATCCGGAGTGATCACCCCTTATTATTGTATAGAAATCATGCAATATCCATAGGGGCGGATTTTCAGAGCCCTGCTCGCCTAAATCCGCCCAAAACGGGCGGATTTAGGCGAGCAGGGCCCTGCGCGCCGGTGAGCCTATTTTACATAGGCCTACCGGCGCGCGCAGAGCCCCGGGACTCGCGTAAGTCCCGGGGTTCTCCGAGGGGGGCGTATCGGGGGCGTGTCGGGGGCGGGCCCGGTCGGCGCGGCGTTTAGGGGGCGTGTCGGCAGCGTTTTGGGGGCGGGTACGGGGGCGTGGCTAGGGCCCGGGGTGGTCTGGGGGCGTGGCTAGGGCCCGGGGCGGTCTGGGGGCGTGGCCGCGCCCTCCGTACCTGCCCCCAGGTCGCGTCCCGGCGCGCAACAGGCCCGCTGGCGCGCGGGGATTTACTTCTCCCTCCGGGAGGCGTAAATCCCCGGAGAAAGGTAAGGGGGGGTGTAGACAGGGCCGGGCGGGTGGGTTAGGTAGAGGAAGGGAGGGGAAGGTGAGGGGAGGGCGTTAGAGGATTCCCTCCAAGGCCGCTCCGATTTCGGAGCGGCCTTGGAGGGAATGGGGGTAGGCTGCGCGGCTCGGCGCGCGCCGGCTATACAGAATTCATAGCCTTGAGCGCGCCGATCCAGGATTTTAGTGGATACGCGCGGCTCCGCGCGTATCTATTAAAATCCAGCGTACTTTTGCTGGCGCCTGATGCGCCAGCAAAAGTACGCCTATTCGCGTTTTTTGAAAATCTACCCCATAGTGACGTCCAAAAAATAACTACGCAGTATTAACCGACGTTAGGAGTTGAACCTATTGATACTGTGAGAGTTGTGTGAGTCATGCCAATAGATGTTAGGAGTTTAACCTATTGATACTGTGTAGTTATTTTTGGACTTCACTATGGGTATTGTGTGATTTCTATAGTATAATAAGTGGTGCAATTGGCTGTAGTGGGGGTTTGTTCTCTTACTATATGCAGTTTTACATGGGATGATGAAATATGTATTAATGAGTGAGTATGACTGTATTATGGTGTGAGTAGTTGGGAATGAGTGAGCGTCGATTGGGGGGGTATGGCAATGTTTTAATAATTAATATTGTGGGGTATTTACTTGTTGTAAACATTATATGTAGAGGGTATAAAGAAGATTTTCAAGAAGATTGACTGTACAAGGATGTGAATAAAAAAAATCAGGTGATTGTGGAAATAAATTTTAGTATATATGTACTTCTGATTATTTTGGTAGTGTTCATGTGATATATTCAGAAGGATTGCACTCATTTTGTATTTTCCCTGAATCAAGCAGAGTGTGAGAAAAGCAAAACTTGAGGCATCAATATGTTGCAAGGGGATATAAATTAGATGGGAATATGATGGCATCAGTAATTTCTTACTTGCATAATCTCTTTATAGAAGAGCAAAATGTCAATCTAAGTGATGAGTTTAATTTTCTAGAGCTGTCTTTCCTTCCTCCCAGAAATGGTTCTGTGCCATTGCTGTTCCCTCTGTATGACCAATAAAAAACTTTAATGGAATACCTAAGCCATTGCATTAAAATAGCAGAGCATTCTTTTCCTAACTTACTGGTGTTTTACTTTATAATAATATGTGCACATTCTGCTGTATGACACTATAATAAAGATTAGTATTAGTTTTTCAGATTTACTGTTTTAAAGCAGGCTTTCAGAATAATTTATAGCTTTCTTGACTATGGCTGTATTTAATTTGCAATGTTGTAGTTCAGATATACTGTAAAAATGACCTGAAAGGGTTACCTTACAGTAAGAAGAGTTGGCTAGAATTTCTATTTGTGGGATGATGCAAGCATTCCTCTCTTGGTACTCAGATAGCTGAATGCTTTAGACATTTATTGCTTCATTTACATTAACAAAGTGGGGCTGTAAGCTTAATATTTCAGCTGGATAAAAGTGAGCTTTCAGGTGCTTAAGATATTTAATAGCTTTAGAAAAAAGTTTCACATAATTAACCATATCAGTTTTAAATCATCTTAGCATGAGGATCTGTATTTCATGTAATAGAGGCACACTGTATGTTCTGTCGTTAAAAGAAATGCTTAGAGAATTGAATGAGTTGGTGCTTTACTTGACCAATTGTACATACGTTTTGCTAAGTATGCAATTTTACTATTTCAAACAGACCAAAAATAAGTGTTCAATGCTAGTTTCACAATGCATTGAGAAATGAGAGTTTTGGACGTGTTCCCATGCAAGTAAGAAATGTGATTTCTTGTAAATTGAGCCCAGAAGACAGGGATGAAACCTTAGACTAAACAACATACTTTTTTACTTTTGGCCTACATTCTAGTATTTCAGCATATTTTGGCATGCCAGCAGTTTTCAATAATTCTACAAATCAAATCAGTGTACATTCACAGTTCAGTAATAATAGCTTTATAGGAAAAACCTTTTCAAAGAACCCTAACACGCTACCCTTTTTCTATTATTTTAGTATGACAAGACCAACTTTTGATTCAAATGACAAATATGAAAAGGTCCACTGGGACTAAGTTCTAAGTTTTGGGTCATAGGAAATAGCGACATTAAAAATCATTTGCAGTTTGTAGCTTTGAATTGAATATGGTCTCCCCTTGAGATGAAGGGCAGGAAATGGCTAATTGTCTTTTGTCTATACTATATGTATAATCAACAATTAATAAAGTTCAGATTAATTAGATTAATGTAAATGTTTGTGGGAAGGTTTCGAAAAATTAACTTTTTCAGAGGGCCACTACTGGTCAGAGCAAATGTAAGGCAGTAATATAATATTCTAGCTAAGTAGATCTAAACTTAAACTTTCTTACATATGTTTATTTATTTTTATATACTGACATTCAATCTAAGATATCACATCGGTTTACATTCAGGTACTGTAGGTATTTCCCTATCCCCAGAGGGCTTACAATTCTAAGGGCCTTATTTTCTAAGGCTATCTAACGCTTGCGCTACCAGCAAGCTATGCAATCACTGCCGGTGACATTCAGGACTGCCCCCCCCCCCCCCCCCCGCCCCCTGTTACCACCAGATTTTCTAAGTTCTGTGAACTTAGAAAATCCACCCCTAAGTTTGTACCTGAGGCAATGGAGGGTAAAGTGACTTGCCCAAGGTCACATGGAGTGACAGCAGGACTCAAACCCTGGTCTCCTGGTTTGTAGCTCTTCTGGTTCATAGCCCATTGCTCTAACCACGAGGCTATTCCTAGTTCAGATTACAGTGTATGATGCTATCATACACTGTAATTACATTTGCATATACCTTTAAACATCCTGCAATAAATCCATATTCAATCAGATAAGCAGACTGTTCTTGGGAAGAGAATTTCTCCATGCTTTGTTTTGTTTTCCATAATCACCCCAGCAAGTAAGGACATTTCTTGTTGAGGCTTTACCAGTCTTTTGCTAGTTTTGTTGGCCATTTGCTTTATTTATGGAGGACAGATTTTTTAATTCATAGACTCTGAGGTTGAGAATAAAGTCACTTGATGATGAGGATGGATATCTGGATGATAATTGGAATCATGGAAGTGTTGACATAACAATGGACAGAGAAGCTAGAAATGGTGTACAAATGGTGTTCAAAGGTTATGGAAGAAAACATTCTTTTAAAAGCTTCTTTTGAAAGACATCTGCATCTCTTAGTTGTTCATTATCCAAATGGGGGTACACTTGCCATTTTTCTTGAAGAGGATTTCTGTGATATTTGGGCCATCCATATAAATCATATGACTGGATTAAGATGAAGCAGATTGGCAAGATCAATGTAGACTTTGCAATCACAATTGGATGAAGTGGTGTTCTGCAGAGCCAGGAAGTTTGAAGGCAGATGATGATTCTTGGAACCAAGGGATGATGAACGTTAGGAGAAGTCCACAGGGGATATAAGTTGAAAAATTTGTCTTTTTAAAGTTCCAGGGTGGGTATTGATTAGAATATTGTGATGGTTGTTGTCAGTGAGTTGTCTCAGGAGTGAGCAGCAGATTATCTGTAGAAATGAAACCAGGCTGATGATAGTGGATGTAGGAACTTTGAGCATCTTTCATCTCTGCCAGCCATCTTTTCTTTGGGTTGGGCCCTCTGGAGCTGGTGGCTGGTAAAGCAAGAGAGGTGAATGATGGGAGAGAGAGGCCTGGAATTGAACAAGAAACTGAAATACACCAGAAAACCAGAAGCTAGAGAAGAGACCAAGCAAGAGCACAAGCTGTAGACTCAAGAGACAAAGAAGTCTTCCAAATGCAGAGCAGAGCAAGAGTAAGAGGACTTAAAGAGGATCAAGCTCTGGCAGTTGACTGCTGATAATGCTTCTTTCTAAATACGAGTTTGTGCAGGAAACAAGATGGCTGCCAAGGGAAGTGAGGAGCATTGAGCTGGGAAGATAGAATAGATAGTTCAGTCAACCCCCAATGCCACCTGTAGGTCAGTGGAGTACTCAGCACCAGATCCATTGATTGCAATTTTCTTGCAGCCAGGGAGAAGGGTGAAGCTTTCACTAGGGTGAACTTCAACAGTGTGAATTCATTGTAGGTAGTTATCTTTATGAAGTCATGGTGTTTCACCTGGATTGTACAAACACCATTCAGTTGAGTTGAGGATACGAGACAGTTCAGTAGTCAGTTAGAGTTCATTCTGGAGATAAGATGTGCTAGAACAACTAGGAAACAGCTGTAAAGGATGAAGTGATTCCAGTCAGCAGATAAGTGTATATTCAGCAACTGGTAAGATTAAAGCTCTTCTGGATTATAGTCGATTGATGGACATTTTTTCCAGGAACAGACATTGCTGTGATAATGTGAGTCAGAATGAAGTGTGGTGCTTAGCCACATTTTGTGCAGGAAAATAGTCTTTATCAGGATGCAAGCACTTAACTATCAAGGGGCCCGATGTACCTCTTTCAGTAGAATTGGAGAATTCAGCAGATGAGAGATTTAAAGGTCTAACCACTGCTGGGCTTTGAGGGGCCCGTTCAGTGAGCTTCAGGCATTCCTCATCTGTGTTCGGTGTTCATTGTTGCAGGTTCAAAAGAAGATTGCAGGTTTGATTCCTCTGAGGTTGCAAACAAGAAGAATCAGAGTCAACAGCCCATTCACAGGCCTTATCTATAACTGCAGTAAGTGGAACAAAGGTCTTTAATTTGGACCCAATGGTTAAGTCTTTATAGTTGCAAGCTGAATGGAAGGGTGTGGGTTATAGTATCATTACTGTAGTATCATTGCAGAAACAGTTGAACAGTTCAATATTCTGGGCATCTGAGGTCAATGCAATCATCTGCTTCTTGGCCCAGTGATGGGGTGCAAAGTTTAATGGGTGAGACATGGATCCTGGCTGTCTCTACTGGCTTTCTCTTTTACAGCAGCAAGTATAGGGAGCAATACTTGATGTCAGCTTGTGGTCTTGGTAATATAACACGGATATGTTGGAAAGTACTTTGTAATAGAAAATTATTAAGTTTGCTAATTAAAATAAATCACATTTATTCAAGGTTATGTTCAGAGCTGGGGGGGTCAGGGGTAGCTCAGCGGTTCCTTCATAATGAAATCAATGCAATCAATGCATCAAGTGTCAGGTGCTATCTGATCTTTTTTTTCATGCATTACCCACCAAAAGCTTTTAAAGTTACTGTAAACATGCCTTCTCTCTCAGGCAAAACATGCACAATGAGGATGTCCTTACTAACACCAAGAGATCTTACACCTGCCAAGAACTGCCACCTTGAGGCTAATACCAGGTTAACCGCAAGTCCTGACTACCTACCAGGAAAGCCTGCCCAATATCCCCAGAAGTGAATTGTACCACCGATCGCTCCCACGATGGAAACCCACTATCTAGATTCCAAAATTAACCAGTTAACTGCTTGTTCCATTCAACTACCAGGGAAAGCCTGCCTGATATACTAGGAGTGGACTGTACTCCATCTTATCTCCTAAATACCCGGGAAACCTACACTAAACATTTGGTGGGAGGTGCTACCACTAAACCAAATACAAAGCAAAATAAGCACAAAATAAACCCCAAATAAAACAGAAATTTCTCTCACCTGCTGGTATGTTGCAAAAATATCCAAATCAGGTGGAGTCCTACAAAAGGAAACAGAGAAACCAGGGGCTCCCTGTCAAAGGACAAGACTACACTCATCAACCAGGTACGCCATGCTGTCCCTCCTCATTTCATGCCGATCAAAAACTGTTATGATTTAACTAAAATAAATACCAGCATCTTAGGAAAGATCTTTTATTGGAATATTCCAGGAGAGTGTGAGATTGCCAGCAAAGCAACTCAGAAGCAGTCTCAGAGAGCATTTTTTACACAATAGGTTAAACCCAGTTTACACAACAGTGAGCTAGTTTGTTTTCATAACATTTTCCTAACTGGTTGACATTAACATAACAGCCTGTTAATAAGATGTATTATAAATTTTATCTCATATATATTAATGAGCTGGTATTTTTGAAAGTCATGCGATTTCTTGTAAATTGATCCCAGAAGACAAGGTCAAAACCTCAGACTAAACTTGGCATGCTTTTTGACTTTTGGCCTACATTCTAACATTTCAGAATAAATTCACAGTGCAGTAATAATAGCTTTATAGGAAAAACCTTTTCAAAGCACCCTAATAGAACGCTTACTAACAAATGGGTTAATTCACACATTTTGAGGTTGAAAAGGAGGCAGAAGCAAACAGCTATCAGAAGGGCCAGAGAATAAAAATATTTGCATGGGAATCCAAACAAAAATGGGCATCTGTTAAAGCACTTTGGGGCTGCTCTATTCTGAGCTGCAAAATGCATTAGCCTCCACATTTCCTTATGCATGAATTTTATGATCTCTTATTGAACATATACATACCTGGGAACTCTCTGAGTTTTACATGGAGATGTTGGGAATTTGTATAATTTGCTGGGTCTCTGGGAGAAGAAACACTGGATAGCTACTAGCAGGGACTTTGTGGTTTACTGCTCCAGGTCTTCTCCTTTAGGTAGCTTGCAGGAAAAAGAAGAGGAGAAGCTAGCGAATGTGGCAGAGCAATTGTTTTCTGCTCTGTGGTGTCTGCTGTGGCCTTATTCCTCCCTATCCTGTCCCCAGAGATGGAGAGCTTGATAGGCTGGAGCAGGCACTGCAACCCGTAGCTCATGCTTCCCGGTGCAGCCTCTGACAGAGGAGTTCTGGAAGCGCTGGGAGTGGGGAAATGGGTACCTCGGTTCCTGGCATGGGTATGTGTCAGGTATGCATATATGGCCCAAGAAGAGGCAATGCAGGAGGAGTGGGACCAGGGGAGCTGAAGTGAGTGAAGAGGGGAAAGTGTATTGGGAGTGGGAAGTGAAAAAGAAAGGGGGTGGGGGAAAGGGAGATTGCTATACAGCTACCCCAGGCCCTCAGCCACATACACCCAAACACCAAGCACCCCCTTGTCAGAGTAGACACCCACCCCTATCCACCTCACCAGCCACATACCCCCAACCCCTTTGTCATACACATGCACACCCATCCCTTTGTCATTATCCCCCAGCTACATACATATTGCCACTTCCCCAGCCACATACCCCTCCGTACACTGCCTCTCCTCCAGCTACATACACCCTCATACACTCCCATCCCCTAACAGGCATGATATGGCCCTAATGCTGTTTGATAAATGACCCCCTCTTACACTGGTGCTCACTGTCTCTCTCTGTCTCTCTTGTTCTCTCTCTCCAGCAGCTCGAACCACCATTCGCGATAAAAGCCCTTTCTGATTGGTAATGAGCCTGCGGTGGATTACTTAGCATGCAATGTGAAAATAACACGGGGTGCAATAAATGTATCATGCGTTGTGGAAAATAACTATGCGATGTGGTATCAGGGAAATTAGCCTAATTACACCCCCTTTTTTTTAATCACTGGTGCTATTTATGCGATATTTATAGCAATTTGATAAATCTAGGTCTAAGACTGTTATGCATATTCAGTGGCTCTAAGAACATCTACAATTTTATGCACATTGCAAAAGACAGCCTCTAACAGCAGAATATCTTGCCCAAGGGGAAATTTAGAAGAACTGATTGAGTGCTTGAGTAGCTTCAGGCTGGCAAGAGCTTTCATCTCAATTCCATGAGAAACTGGGCTTCTGATTTTAGGTGCTCATAAATTGAAAATGCAGGGGCTTATTTTTCAGGCACTTAGGATTTCTATGGCACTGAAAACAGGTGTTGACCTGTATTTCACACTGTGAACAATACCTCTAGGAGCATTTTTAGGATGATTCAATTTTATTTAAAAAAAGAACCACACATAAGCGTACTACAAATTTAAAAAACATGTGGGAGAGTGCAGAAGAGATTCCTGTGTGTCAGGAGAGGGGGATGGGGATGGAAGTGTATGAGGGTGTATGTAGCTGGAGGAGAGGCAGTGTATTCAGCCCAGGGCAATTCAGCCCAGGGCATCAGTTCAGCCCAGTCATTCTGACGTGAACCAACATAGGCACGAAGGAACTGCTTGAGTGTTCTATTCATTTTCTCAGTTTGGCCATTTGACTGAGGATGGTTTGCAGAGGTGAAATCAAGTGTGATGTCGAACTTCTTGCACAAAGCCTTCCAGAACTTGGCTGTAAATTGTGTTCCTCTGTCAGAGACAATGTGTTTTGGCATGCCGTGCAGGCGAAAAATGTGGCTGATGAAAAGTCTTGCAAGCTCCATGGCTGAAGGCAAACCAGGGAGAGCCACGAAGTGAGCCATCTTCGAGAAACGATCCACTGTAACCCAGATGGTATTGTTACCTCCAGAAAGTGGTAAGTCAACCACAAAATCTGTAGCAATGTGAGTCCAAGGCTCATCTGGTACTGGTAAGGGATGAAGCAGGCCCCAAGGATGTCCGGGCGGAGGTTTCTGTCTGGCACAATTGGAACAAGAAGCTACATATGCAAAAGTGTCTTCCTTCATGGAGGGCCTTCAGTAGGACTTCTGTAGCTTTGCCAGAGTTCTTCGTTGACCAGGATGTCCAGCCAGTTTCGAATTGTGAGCCAATGCTAACAGTTTCTTTCTTAGATTTCAGGATACAATGGTCTTTGGGTCGATGATATGCTGTGATTCATCAGGAATATCTTCAGAGAGAAAAGAGCGAGATAGGGCATCTACTCTGTTATTATCCCCAGGGCAGTATTTGAGCAGAAAGTCAAATCTGTTAAAGAACAGGGACCATCTCGCCTGTCTGTGGTAAAGGCACTGGGCGTGACGGAGGTACTCCAGATTCTTGTGATCAGTGTAAACAGTGATCTGATGTTGTGCACCTTCAAGCCAGGGGCGCCATTCCTCAAATGCCATCTTTATCGCCAGTAGTTCTTTATCCCCAATGCCTTAGTTCTTCTCAGCTGGCGAGAAGCGTCGGGAGAAGAAGGAACATGGATGCAAGATCTTAGAGTCACTGGTCTGGCTTAGCACGGCTCCTACGCCTACGTCCGAGGCATCGACTTCCACAGTAAAGGGCCGTGCAGGATCCGGATGGCGGAGGCATAGCTTTACTAGAGAAGGCGTCTTTTAGTTTCTGAAATGCTGTCACAGCCTCTGTAGACCAATTGGCAACATTGGCACCTTTCTTTGTCATCGCAGTTAATGGAACTGTCAGTGAAGAGTAATTCTTGATGAAGGTTCTGTAGTAGTTGGTGAATCCCAGAAATCATCTAAGAGCTTTCAGACCAGTTGGTTGTGTCCATTTTTGAATACTCTCAAGCTTCTGAGGATCCATCTGGAACCCTTTGTTCGAAACAATGTACCCTAAGTAGGGCACAGATTCCTTGTGGAATTCGCATTTAGACAGCTTGGCGTATAAGCGATTCTCGCGAAGTCTCTGCAGCACTCTTTTAACATTTTCCAGATGGGTATTCAGGTCCTGGGAAAAAATCAAGATGTCGTCTAAGTACACAACGACACATTGGTAGAGTAGATCACGCAGAATGTCGTTCATCATGTTTTGGAAGACAGCCGGGGCATTGCACAGGCCGAAGGGCATCACCAGGTATTCAAAGTGCCCATCCCTGGTATTAAAAGTCGTCTTCCATTTATCGCCAGAGTGGATGTGAACTAGATTATAGGCTCCTTTGAGATCAAGCTTGGAGAATATCTTGGCTCCCTGTAGTCTATCGAATAGCTCCGAGTTGAGTGGTAAGGGATAGCGATCCTTTACAGTGATCTCGTTTAGACCTCTGTAGTCAATACATGGACGTAATGTTCCGTCCTTCTTCCCCACGAAGAAGAAGCCTGTGCTGGCAGGAGACTTGGAAGGTCTTTTGAAGATTCTCCTGGATGTACTCTGACATCACTTTATTTTCTACTATGGAGAAAGGGTAAACCCTTCCCTTGGGTGGTTCTGTGTTAGGCTTCAAATTGATGGCAGTCATATGATCTGTGTGGAGGCAGTACATCAGCAGCTTCTTTGGAAAATACATCTTGAAAAAATGCATACTGAAGCGGCAACCCAGGCAGCAATGGAGTAGTTAGCATGCAGGGTATTGGAGAAACGTCCATCAGACATGTGCCATGGCAATCTGGACCCCAACGTGAAAGCTCCAAAGTGGCCCAGTTGAATTGTGGCATATGTTTCTGCAGCCACGGTAGCCCAAGTACTAAAGGGTGCATGGCCTTCTCTAGCACAAAGAAGGAAATAATCTCTGTATGAAGAGCACCGGTACGTAAGCTCACTGGTTCTGTGAGCAGGGTCACCTCACCAGGTAAGGGCTCCCCATGGATAGAAGACAAAAGTAGCGGAGATGTCATGGTAGTGGTGGGGATCTGCAAATATTCCACTAGACGTTTCAAAATGAAATTTCCCCCGGCCCCAGAATCTATTAAGGCAAGGATCTGATATTCTAGAGATCTGCAGATTAAGGATACAGGAAGAGAGAGTGGAGGAGAGGGTGCAGTTAGACCTAAGAAGAGTCCTCCCACAGGACTTAGGTCTGCCAGTTTCCCGGACATATAGGGCATGTTTGTACAGCATGACCAGCTTGTCCACAATACATGCATAGTTCCAATCTCTTTCGCGTTCTTCTCTCTTTAGAAGTTAAATGACTGCGGCCTAATTGCATTGGTTCTTCTTTGCCAGCGACAGGACCTGAGGTTATAGGCCTGGGTATAGACTTGACTGAAGTCTCTCCCTGAAGTGGTCTTCTGGGATTCTTGGCCTCTTGAACCTTGTCATGAAGTTAGTGAACAATCCTTGTTGCTAACTTTATTAGTTGAGATAAGGTCTCAGGCATCTCTCGAGCCGCCAGCTCATCTTTTAGCCAGGAGTTCAGGCCTTCAAAGAAGAGGGTCTTCAGACATCTAGGGTCCCAATATAATTCTGATGCCAGCGTCTTGAATTCTATGGCGAAGTCTGGTAAAGGTTTATTACCTTGTTTTAGATGAACCAACATAGATCCTGCTGTCGTGTACCGGGCTGGGTCATCGAATACTGATCTGAACAGTTCAAGGAACCCGGCAAGATCATTTAGGATAGGGTCATTGCGCTACCACAGTGGAGAGGCCCAAGCCAACGCTCTTCCGTCCAGATAAGATAGGATATAAGTGGGCTTGGCATAAGCTGTAGGACACTGATTAGGTTGCAGAGAAAAGTGCATGCAACATTGATTGATAAATCCTCTATTTTCCAAACTTCACCTGAGAAGCGTGTTGGGGCAGATAGAGGTACAGTAGTCTTAACAGTCACTGCTGGCGGTGTAACTTCTTTACCTGCGGTGGTCGATGTATTCATCTGTGCGTGGAACTGGTTAAAGGCAGTAGTCAAGTTATCCAGCGAGTTCTGTTATTCGGAAATTTGCTGGGCCAGGCCTGGAATGGCCTGCAATGCGGTGAGCTGAGCCAAATCCATGGAGTTAGCAATCTGTTATGGTTTTGAGGTGTTGGAGTAGATTCTTGGGTACTGTGGTGATGACCACTCTCACGGGGAGGAGCCCCATGAAGAACCACAGTACTAGGTTAGACTCGAGACTCGCAAACACAGAGATTTGTCTTTTATTATACAGCTGGATGATACCACCAGAGGTGGCAGTAGTGAGGCGATCCAGTAGTAGCAGTCCAGGGACCCTCAGCAGAGGGGACCTGTCTCCCAATGATAGATGTTAGCAGCACACGGTGGTATAGGGAGCTCCTATTGCAGGTTCCCAGTGCAGAGCTGTAGATGAGACAGACTGGTAAAGGTTAGATTACTCACTAAGTTGGTAGCTGTATAGATGTAGATTCCAGCAGGCAGAAGTATTTGGATTACAGGCATCAATGGCAGGGAGAGCAGGCCCTCTAGGAGCGAGTACCTGGTATCCCAGATAGGCAAAGAAAGAAAGCAAAGAGCCCCCGAGGAGTGGGTACCCAGGTTAGATGAAATACCCCGAAGGGCAGAGAGAGCTTCCAGCGGCAGCACGGAAGCGGCAGAGTAGCTCAGACAAGAGGCAAATCCAATCCTTGCTAACTCGATTTGTTAGCAAATGAAGGGCAGGCTAAATACCCGGATGGCGTGATGTCACTCGAGGAGGATGCCCCCGTGGTTCCCGCCATGACGTGGATAAAGACGTGGGTGGCATGCGCGCGCGCACCCTAGGAGGCCCTCAGGAGAAACATGGCGGATAGCCTTGCCATTGTTGTTCCGGGGACACTGGAGAGAGCAGCAAGCAGATGCGGCGGTGGCCATCTTCCCAAGGTTAGCCGGGAGAGCAGAAAGAAAGGTGAGGCACAGAGGTTGAAGCCGTCTGAGACTGACGGAAACAACAGATGCATGCGCGTGGTTTTGAAAATTGACCCTTAACTGTTTATACCACTGTAAGAGCAGGCATTAAGAACTCGGGGTAAAGCTTGTGGGGTGCGGTTTTGGGGGGCAGTTTTACATGCACAGTCATAAGTACGAACAGCACAGTTGCCATCAGTAAAGATTTATTGTCATTTGGAGTGATGAAAGGTAAAAGAAGAGTAGATTTGTACAATGTTCTCTCTACTTTGCTTGATGTACTCTCTACCTACTGCCATCAAACTAGGTAGAGAGTAAATTGTACAAATCTACTCTTCTTTGACCTTTCATCACTCCAAATCACATAAAATCTTCACTGATGGCACCTGTGCTGTTTGTACCTATGACTGTGCATGTAAAACTGCCCCCCCGAACCTACCCCACCTGCCTCAAACCTCACTCCGAGTTACTAGTTCCCCCTCTTACAGTGCTATAGTTAACTTATATGTGAGCCTCTACAGAGGTTTTTTCTTTTTCTCTCTCTCTCTCGCTTTCTCTCCCCAAACCGGCATGAGGTGTAGTTATTTCAGGTGTTAAAACCTGCATTACTCTATCGCATTTGATACTAGGAGCTCCTCATTCCCATTGTCTCCTCCCACTTGCATAGCAAATGTGAAATTTGCATACTAGCGTGTGATGCAGAAAATAATGCAAAATGATACATGACCCTCTTAGTTAAAATAAGTAGAAGAGAAAGCACCAACCCCTTTTATAGAAGATGCTGTTAATTGTAACAAATGAGTATGGGATGAGTTTCAACTGGCCCTCTTAGATCAATATTGGCATAGATGTTTTGGTCATCGAGGTACTATCTCTTTAAAAGTAGTGAGAAATGGCTCCAGAGCAGAAGTGGTCAATCTTTTGGGTCCAAGGGCCACATTAAGGGCTAGGCCAGGAAGGAGAGATCAGTGAGTTCCAAGGAGGAAGGGGACATTCCCCAGATGTTCAGTCAAGAATTGTTCCAACAAAGCCCGAAAGAACACAAAAAGAGGCAAGATTACTTCTGGCTGCTGATGTCACTTCTGCCTTAAACTGACCTGCTTTTGTTGCAGTAGGTTGGACATATCTCACTGCTATGAGCTGGATAGCAACCTCCTGGGGGCCGTAGTTTGCTCATCTCTGCTCAAAAGGGACTTTGCAGCAACTTTTTCCTGAGGCATTTTTCAGATTGCATTCAGATGAAATCAGATAGAATAAAATGACATAGTGTTGCATGAGCCACTCCCAAGATTTTCAATGGAAGGAAAAGAAAAGAAAAAGTTTTTCATCCCATAGGAATTAATGAGGTCAAAAGGGAAGCTAATTGGATTTACTCCAGCTCTGAGCCAGAGGAAATGTATTCAGGGTAGAGAACCCTTGGAGGTAAATAAAATCCATATATCTAGGTGTGGCGAATAAACATTTACGGTCAGGAGCAGAAGTGTAAAGGAGCCCATTAATTGAAAGTTTAAGCAGGCCCGGCCTTCTTCTTGCCCCTGGAGGCCAAAACTGCTGGAGGTGGCTAAATGCAAATGTCTGAATTAGAGAATTTTTTGAAAAGTGCTCGACTGAAAAAGGATTCAGTTTGCATCAGTTTGAAACCTGAGAGCAATAGCGCCTACTGCCAAGGCTTGAACTCTGGCTACTGTCCATTCGTGCATCTTTCATATATTCATAATTCACTGTATTGATAAATGTGAGATGTTCTCTCACTTTGGGGGTAATTTTCAAAGGAGTTATGCACGTAAATGTAACATAGTATAGTAGCAATTTTCAAAAGCCATTTACTCAAGTAAAGTGCACATATATGGGTAAATCCTATGGACAATTCAATGGCATAGACTGTAGCAATTTTCAAAAGTCCATTTACTCGAGTAAAGTACATTTACACATGGAAAACCCAGTTTTACGCATGTAAATGCTTTTTAAAATCAGGCCCTTTATATACTTTTTTGTATTTTTTAAAGATGATTGAATCAGGAATGTATTGAATTATTTTTGCATGTGTCCAATATGACGGCAGTTGTGATACCGGCGTGCCAGCTTGCGCTAAAGGACGTGTCCATTTTATAACATGCATGCGTAGATGTGCATATTGTATAAAATAGGCCTAACACGTATATATGTGCACACAATTTTATATGGACACGTGCTTGTGCGCGCAAATGCCGATTCTACGGCGTAAGAGGTTAGGGCTGTTCAGCTTGGAGAAGAGACGGCTGAGGGGGATATGATAGAGGTCTTTAAGATCATGAGAGGTCTTGAACAAGTAGATGTGAATCAGTTATTTACACTTTCGAAAGAAGGACTAGGGGGCATTCCATGAAGTTAGCAAGTAGCACATTTAAGACTAATCGGAGAAAATTCTTTTTCACTCAACGCACAATAAAGCTCTGGAATTTGTTGCCAGAGGATGTGGTTAGTGCAGTTAGTGTAGCTGGGTTCAAAAAAGGTTTGGATAAGTTCTTGGAGGAGAAGTCCATTAACGGCTATTAATCAAGTTTATTTAGGGAATAGCCACCACTATTAATTGCATCAGTAGCATGGGATCTTCTTAGTGATTGGGTAATTGCCAGGTTCTTGTGGCCTGGTTTGGCCTCTGTTGGAAACAGGATGCTGGGCTTGATGGACCCTTGGTCTGACCCAGCATGGCAATTTCTTATGTTAGATGTTAGACATGCATGCTGACACAATTACGAGTTATCCCAATTCGTTCCCAGTTTTGCCAGGTATGAGATAGGACTTCCCAACTCCCCTAGCTAAAAAACCTCCCTTTTACCCTGTTAGCATCAAACCGTAAAACCTCACTGAGTGGCCTAGAATATTTTATTACTTACACGCCACCCGTAGCAGTAGTAAAATAACGCGGCAGTAAATACTTACTTGCACATTTCATTTTAAAGTCCTGGAACGCCCTTGTCCTGTCCTTGCCCCGCCCTTTTTTGGGCTCTCTCACTTATGCACATACTGGGAATGACACATGTACATGGGCGCCTTTCAAAATCTGTGCAGCACACGCTGGCTGGACGTACTCACATATCCCCCAGCTTTGGTGCACACTGGGCTTTTAAAAGTCACCGATATGTTCATGTCTCTTCAGAGCTGGAACCACTCCTGGTTAGCTCTGTTACTGTCCCCATTTCTAGGGGTCTGGATTCTTCGTATAAGGGGGAAAAGGAAAACAATCCTTTCAAGGCCCAGATGTGACAGGTGTGATTGTGCTTTCTTTTCTCTGGGAAAGGTACACTTTTTCCTCACCCCTGTGGAAGCTGTGGGTGCAAGAAAAATACCCTGGAAACTTTATTTTTCATATCCAAAATTCTTTACCGATGGGTAATCAGGTGAAATAATGGCACAATTCAAATCAATTCGTTTGGTTTCTAAAGGAGGCAGTTACAGTTCTTGGTTTTTCTCTATATGTGCAAGGGTCTCTTTATCTTGGTCCACGGGCAAGGGAAGAACGCACCATCCAGGTCCTGAATTAATGAGGTTCCCAGGGTGGGCAGGGGGGGTGTCCTTTTTGGGATGGAAAAACCCCTTCCAGCTGGCCAAAAATCTATTTCACAGACTTTGCACAGACTCCCAAATATCTCTCTCCCAGGGGTGAAGACTCTAACTCAGTCCTCAGATGTAACTCAAACTTTATTTTAGTACCGTTCTGCTCAGTCTTCGATTTCACTCACTTTTTGCGAATCCCAAGGTTGGAAAGGGATAGAAAAGCAGGGGCAGCAAAACTCTTCCTTCCAGATCTTCTAACCCGAAATGTCTCTTGTCCCAAAACTTATTTCATAACACCAGAAGGCACGGCAGCGGGTCATCACCATTCCTGTGCTTCCTTGGAAGGTCACAGTGGGGCAGGTCTTCCCTATCCTAGGCCCTCCAGGGAGAGGGCTCCCTGTGCCTTCACCCCAAGCAACACCCAGGAGTCTCAAATTCTTTCAAAATCTCAAAAATAACCCCAGAACAACCCCAGCCAGTTAGAGGTCTTAAAGGGATGCTCCCTTTGACGTTGCCCAGGGACTGCAGGCAAGAAGTAGCTAAGTCCAAGGGTAGGCCCCCAAAAATTAAAGAAGGAAACATCTCCAGAGCTTCCTCGCAACTCAACAACTACTCTGTTCAGGAGAGAGCGAACTGCTTTTAATCCCTTACAAAAGGGACGGCTGTTCCAGCACCCTCAGAGGGAGGGGAAGCTAAACAGAATGTCGTCTCCCTCTCTCTAACCTACACTGTACTGTGCTACTGGTAACGCACCCAAAGGACCGTTACACCATCGTTCATACTAATAAGATTAAAAGCGTGGAATAAAGCAAAGTAAACCCTCATACAAGAAAAATATAACTGAATAAAAATAGAAAACTAATCTTTTTAAACTGAAAAAAATATTTTGTCTCTGTGTTACTTTACTTTTAACCTTCTACATATAGTGACAAATAACATTCATTTTGGTCCTATTGTTACCCTTTTTTGATATTTTCTAATTTTCTCTGCCGACTGAGAAAAATGCTATATAGTGTGGTGCGTTTGCTGCGTATTTTCAGAAATAGAAACTTCTGATGGCCTCCCTTGTTGGCAGAAATGTTTTATATGGAACAACATGGGATTTTTTTTTTCGAAAAGGTTCATAGAAGAGAAAGCTGTTTAATGCAGAAGAGAAGATACAGCACAACATTAATGCACTATAGATTTGAGGCTAAAACTGGTTGCGCTAGCATTGTATTGTTAACTTTTATAAAATCTGCTGCGGGGAAGAACCGGAGATAAACCATGTAGGGGATCCGGACAGCCAGGATGAAGCAGACTCATCAGCTAGAGGCCCTTAGCACCCCATACTAAGGGAAAAGGGTTGGAAAGCGATGACTAGACCATTAGCTTTGTTGCAGTTATACAGTTCAAGTCTAGTTTGTGACTATGTACCAGATTTGTAAAAATTCTCGTATTTGTTCTGAAAAACAAGGTTCTGTTTCTGGAATGTTTGTTGCAGGGGGTTTGCTGGTTTGAAAAAAGACAGAACACAGTTTGATTTTGCAGGAGTTGTAACTAGTAAAACGTGATCCTGGCAATTGCATTGAGCAAAGAACAAAGGGAACAACTATTATGGACTCAGGTTTAACGAAATACAAGTTTTGCCAAAGCGTAGCTCCTTTCACTTTTGCCCAAAACTGAAAGTATCACCTATGTGGCATGGGAGAAAGGTATTGAACCACTTCAGGAAACAAATGCAAAGCTACTAGACTTGTTGATTTCAAGGTTTTTTTTTTATGACTATTGGTAAAAATAAACAGGAGGAAAACCAACTTTTTCTTTGTTTGTGTCTTCTGCAGGTACTACAGCTGGGCTCCGAAATCCTTCCACAGTACAAACAAGAGGCACCAAAGACTCCACCACATATCATTTTACATTATTGTGTTTTCAAGACCACATGGGATTGGGTCATCCTAATTTTGACTTTCTACACTGCCATATTGGTTCCGTACAATGTCTCTTTCAAAACCAAACAGAACAATGTTGCGTGGTTAGTAGTGGACAGCATTGTGGATGTCATTTTCTTGGTGGACATTGTGCTCAATTTTCATACCACTTTTGTTGGACCAGCTGGGGAGGTGATTTCAGACCCAAAACTTATTCGCATGAACTACTTGAAGACCTGGTTTGTGATTGACCTGCTTTCCTGCCTGCCATATGATGTCATCAATGCGTTTGAGAATGTGGATGAGGTTGGTACTCTCTGGTCCTGAATTCCTGCTGTTATTTTTCTCTTTTGATATTTAGAGGAAAGGGATGACCTTTCTTTTATCTCATGAGCAAGTCAATATGTCCTCTCTGATAGGAAGGTCCAACTTCATAAGACATTATTTTGCATCCTCCTTTGCCAACTTATTTTCATGGCTATCATAC
Source organism: Rhinatrema bivittatum (assembly GCF_901001135.1). Taxonomy (NCBI): domain Eukaryota; kingdom Metazoa; phylum Chordata; class Amphibia; order Gymnophiona; family Rhinatrematidae; genus Rhinatrema; species Rhinatrema bivittatum. The sequence goes on from NC_042617.1 coordinate 55,886,265, forward strand.
CTAGCTTAGTGCGAGAAAATGTACTTGCATTGGAAAGTATGCTAAATGCATTTAATCTTTCATAAGTTCTTGTCTTTTGTGGATAAATGCCTGGCTAGCTTTTCAGGAAATGCATTGTAAACCAGAGGAATTATTATGCAAATTTATCAAGCTCTCAGTAGAATGAGACGGAGCACTTCACATTCTTGTACTGTGCTTGCTAGGTGTAATAGAACAAAGCAGGATGTGTGTGGAATATCCTGCTTTCGTACAGACTGGCATATAGGGAAGAAGAACCCCCCCCCCCCCCGGTGGTTTCTGATATTTATTTATTTGGACTTATTACCCACCTTTTAGACTAAGAAATTGACCCAAGGTAGGGTCCAGCATATTAGAATAATAAAATAAGATTAGAGATCCATAGGTATAGCAGCAACCCTTCTCATTTGAAGGAGACTTCAGTTGTTGCAGTCCCGGTCGCTAGGCTAGCGACCGGGTCCTTACCTTTCTCCTGCCTCCCCCGGTCTCGCTGCAATCCGTTGCTCCTGGGGCCTGCAGGGCCGCATGGCAGCGTCTCTCTCCACGTGGAGACGCTGCCGAAGGACGATTCTGACTCCTCCCACTGCCAGGCAACGCGCGCGCGTGAGCAGGGGGCTCTTAAAGGTCCAGCACCCGGAAGTGCTGAACCGCCCTGTTCCTGACGTCAGACGCTGGCTGGCTATTTAAACCATTGTCTGACTTCCTTGCTTTGCCTTTGCAACGAGGTCGCTCTCCTGAGTGCTTAGTTGCTTCCCAGCGTTGCTTTCAGCTCTGGTTCCTGCTTGTTCCAGCCGTGCCTTGCTTCCAGCTCTGGTTCCTGCTTGTTCCAGCCGTGCCTTGCTTCCAGCTCTGGTTCCTGCTTGTTCCAGCCGTGCCTTGCTTCCAGCTCTGGTTCCTGCTTGTTCCAGCCGTGCCTTGCTTCCAGCTCTGGTTCCTGCTTGTTCCAGCCGTGCCTTGCTTCCAGCTCCGGTTCCAGCTTGTCCCAGCCGTGCCTTGCTTCCAGGTCAGGTTCTGTTTGGTCCTGCTGTGCCTTGGCTCCAGCTCTGGGCTCCACTTGCTGTCTACATATCCTGACTCCAGCTCCGGTTCCTGATTCTCCTTTGTCTTCAGCCAGCCACGAACCTTGGTCTTCTTCACGATTCTCCTTTGTCTTCAGCCAGCCACGAACCTTGGTCTTCTTCACGATTCTCCTTTGTCTTCAGCCAGCCACGAACCTTGGTCTTCTTCACGATTCTCCTTTGTCTTCAGCCAGCCACGAACCTTGGTCTTCTTCACGATTCTCCTTTGTCTTCTGCCAGCCTCGAACCTTGGACTCTTTCACGATTCTCCTAAGTCCCAGCGACTCGGACCCCTACGGGCTCCTCCTGGGGGGGTCTCGGGTTTCCAGGGTGAAGACGCCACCAGTCCGCTCCAGCTGAGTGCCGCCTCCCGGCTTATTAACTCCTGTGGACGCTGTCCACCTCAGCCGGCCCAAGGGTCCACTATTGACTTTACTCATAACATAACATCAGTAATGACTAAACTTGAATAAATTAACAGGACTGCATTAGATAAATGCATTAAAGGATTACATTTGAAATAAATGAATAACAGGACTAAGCCAATTAAAAATACAGAACATCGGAGTAAAACAATAGGTTGTAGCAGCTTCTTCAAGGCATTCAATAAATAATGTACTTTTACTCTGTAAAATTGTCAGTCCTAACAAATATATCTGTGGGTTATCAATTTTCAGGTACCTCTATAACAGGATAACATTATCTATCTATCTATCTATCTATCTATCTATCTATCTATATATATATATATATATATATATATATATATATATATATTTGTCAAGGATCCAATTTTTCTACAAAATTATTTTAAAGATTCTATGACCCAAAATTGTTTTCAATTATTCTACTCTTTTTTGTTCTTTTTTTGTAGCTATCAAATTTTTGTTTAATATTTCTTATTTTGCTCAATTTTGTTTTCCTTTTTTTTTTTTACCTTTATCTTTTATTTTTTGTTCTTCCCTTCTCATCCTTCCCACCAGCCTCCCTGGCTCTTGTGTTCTCTCTCTTTGCCATGGCAGAGTCTTTCCTTGGGAGGACCTAGAGAGAAAGAAAGGCTTCAGTGGATTCTATCATCAGGCTGGGATGGTAGTGACTGAATTACGCCAGTATTACAGGCTCTCCATTGGTTGCCTATCATTTGGTGGATTAAGTTTAAGATCTTTGTGCTGGTTTATAAAGCATTAAGAGGATAACTTTGTTGGATTCGTGGACCCTTGAGCTGGCTGGGACAGATGAAGACTCACCGTGGAAAGGTCCACAGTGGATGTCGAAGCTGGGAGGCAGCACTGGACAGGAGACCGGATGGATCTTCACCACTGGAAGCCCGAGGTCCCCCCGAGAGGAGCTTGTGAGGACCTGAGCCGCTTGGATTTAGGAGAGGCCTCCTGGGAGAAAGCCAGTAGTCAGAAGCCAGTAGTCAGAAGCCGAGGTCAGAAGCCAGTAGTCAGAAGCCGGGGTCGGAAGCCAGAAGACGAAAGCAGCAACTAGTAGCTCTCAACAGAGAGTGAACCTTCTTGTAAGGCCAAGAAAGAAGCCAAGCTGCAGGGTTTAAATACCCCTGCAGCGTCTGAAGTCATCTGAGGGCTGTCCTTGCTTCTTCCTGCGCTGGCCCCTTTAACACTCGAGCGCACGTGCGCCTAGGGGGCAGGGCCAAGCGCGTTGGATCGACAGGGTCTCCCTCACAGAGGGAGCACCGCGGCAGAGGCCAGGATCGGGCCTAGTCGAGCGGGGAGGCGCTCCAGCGGCCTGGGCCGGCCCGAGGTGAGTGGAGGTACCGGGGCACGGCCCGGGGCCATAACAAACTTTCATACCATTGTGCATGCGCATCTGCCAGCTCGCACTAATGGATGCGACCATTTTATAACATACACGTGTATATGCACACATGGTATAAAATAGGCTGTATGCGTGTATATATGTGCACAATTTTATATGAACATGCATATGTGCATACAAATGCTGCCTCTTTTGCTTCAGTTGGGGAATTCTGGTAGATACGAGCACTGACACAATTTCCAGTTTCCCCTGTTCCCAGTTCGCCCAGTTAAAGGATAGGACTTCCTAACCCCTCCTAGTTAATAAGCCTCCCTTTTATTCTGTTGCGTTCGTGCCTCTTCTCACCCCTCGCTCCACCCTCTCTACCTGGGATGCGATTCCCTTCGGCTCTGACGGACAGTGCAGCCATGGCTTCTCTCCGCCTCCATAGTCCCGGTTCCCCCGGGCTGGCCTGATGCTACGGATCCGCCATGTTCCCGATGATGTAAGGGTGCGCGCTCCAGACTTTGTACCAGCAAGGGTGCGAACCTCGGGGGCGTCCCCCCGTAGTGACATCATCCATTTGCACTTTAAAAGGTCTTTGTTTGCTAACCTCTAACGAGTTTGCATGGAACTCCAACGGGACTTGCTTCGGCAGTCCACAATACTTGCAACAACAATCCGAGTCAGCCGGGGAACCCGTCCCCACTGCTCGGCCTTTTCACACTTACCAGGAGTATCCGCTCCACGGGGACTCCGCTCTCTCTTCTTGATTTCAGAATGCCAGAACACTCGGAAGACTCCTCATTGCCTGGAAGCGATCGCGGACGTGAACACAGTGAATTCTATTACATAGGAATCAGTACTCGCTCCACGAGGGCCTACATTCCTATTGCTCTGTAGACTCCCTTCCGTCCAAGACGTTATCGCAGGTATAGAGATCAAGAGTTACATTGGCAAGATTACAAGAATCTTATACAGACTCTCTTCTACTCTAGAAGCCATTTCATATACAGCAATTGTGAGTTCTAATTACAGACTGTTTGTGGAAACCAGTGCTCGCCTATGGCTCCTGTTCCTGAATGTACTGAAGACTTTCTGTGGCATAGAGACCATTGCAGACATCTACTATTGTGAGTGTACCATCTTATATCCAGTATACACTGTCTACTCACTACTTCTAGACTTTCTCTACAGCTCAGCGACCCAGAGATTATATTCCAGTATCAGAAGGACTTCAGCCTTGCTGGACACAGCGACTCACTACTGCCACCTCTGGTGGTCCAGCTTCCAGTCTAATAAAAACTATTGTGTTTATCTCATATTCTAGCCTAGCCGGTGGTTCCTCTCAGGATCTCCTCCTGGGGGTGCTGTCATCTGCCATTGGCCCAGGGATTCACCATTTCCTCCAAGTGATCATTCCTTTCACTATTGTCACCTTGTGGGAGCCAACCACTACAGACCACTGACTCCGCTCACGGAAGTATTATATAGACAGCTACTCCTCTTTCTCTGAGATTTGCCAGCAGCTTATATATATATACAGATTGCTACTCCATAGGGGGGGCATGATAGATTGCTGTCTTAATAGCGAAGTACTATATACCTATTGCCAACTCCTCCTCCTTGGAGAGTTGATCCATAACAGATTGCTACTCCTTAGCAGATTGATACAGCTTGCTACTTCTTTTCCTTACAGAAGTATGTACAGCAGTTCGCTAACAGATCTACAGATAGCTAATTCCTCCCCTCTGGAGGAGCAGGTCATGTCATATCGCTACTCCTTCCCCTTTCAGGAGCACAGTAGAACAGCTTGCCAACTCCACCCTCCTGGCGGAGTGAGCGACAGCAGATTACTAACTCCTCCCCTCTGGAAGAGGCGAGCATAACAGATTGCTAGCTCCTCCCCTTTGGAGAAGGAGAGCGTAACAGATTGCTAGCTCCCTAGCAAGTCTACAACAGATTGCTAACTTGCTAGACAGTCTGCAACATATTCTTTTAGCTCCAACCCTTAAAACCTTGCTAACTAGCCTCGTTTTTTTTGTTTTTTTTAATAGTTACATGCCATCTATAGGAGAAGTAAAGTTTCAAAGATAGGGTCCCCAGCACACGCTGGTAGGGGTAAATACTTAACGCGCTGGTTTCATTCATATTTCCTGGAATGCCCTTGCCCCGTCTAGACCACGCCCATGCCTCGCCTCTTCCTTGTAAAACATTTTGTGCGCGTACTGGGAGATATGCACGTACTCACATGCTTTTTAAAATCCTTATGGTGTGCGCCAGCCCAACTTCTTTGTGTATTTCCCAGCTTCGGTGAGCATAGGAATTTTAAAATTCGTCTTTAAGCGCTGAAGTGCCAGTATATGTGAGTGCTCTGTTGAAAATGTATCAGCCATCAAGAGCATTGAGATTTAATGGGTATACATTGATACACGTTCCTTGGAAAATATGTATTGTAGAGACACATGAAAGAACTTTTTCCTGTGGCAGGGCCATGTCTTTGAAATGATTTCAGAGCAAAAGTATTTATTAAGACATTAAAGAAAATGTTAAAGACTATTCTTTTAAACAGGTATTTGGGGGAGAAGTTTCATGTTTTATTTAAAAACATTTATATTCAATTTTATGCAAAATAGTTCAAAGGTGGATAACTACTAAAATATAACATCATAAAAACTATGTCATACTATATTCACACAAACACAAACAAAGTTAAAAGAAAAATAACAACATAACACATTTCGAAATAAATTATGGAGGTAAGTTTCAAAGGAATTATTGGCTCGATTTTAAAAAGGCCACATGCGTAAATAACGGGGGTCACGCGTGTGGCTGGGCCTTGTGCATGCCGCACGCATTTTTGGAAGGTCTGGCCACATGCGCAACCCCCGTTACACTCCGAAGTACCGGGCCTCTCCAAAGGGGCGAGCCAGGGGGCGGGGGCTGGGCTGGGACAGCACCATTTGACACGGTCCTGGAAAAGTGCGCACTGGCAGCAGGCTGGCATGCATAACTTACTTCTGCTCATCAGAGCAGGTTAGTTACAGAACAAAAAAAATAGGGTAGGTAGGTTGGGGTTAGGGGTCGGGTGGAGAGGGGAAAGGTGAGGAAGGTTAGTTAGGGGCTTAGGGAACTGGAAAAAAGGCCGTTTGCTTCTCCGCACATAATTTTAACATTCCCTTCCTTCGCGGGTGAGTTGCGGGCTGCCCACACATGCGTGCACAGACTTTAAAATACGGCGCGCATGGCCATAGGATTTTATAACATGTGTGCGCCGGTGCACGCATGTTATAAAACTGGTGCGTCCATGTGCGCGTGCGCTCCTTTTAAAATCGATCCCTATATGCATAAAAGTAGCATATTTCATAGCAGTTTTCAAAAGTGCATTTATGCATGTAAAACCAGTTTTATCTGTGTAAAAGCCTTTTGAAAATGACATTCAATTAATAACATTAACTAACTAACTAACCTTCAATCTGAGCAAAAACATCCATTCAGTTGCCACACTTACTAAGAACCAGATGCCCTTCAACAATGCCCAGATGCCATTCACTGACTAACTGAAGGATATTTTAAGGTAAATAAATAGGTCTTTTAATTCTCCCTAAATTAAGAAATCTCCAAATCTTCTCTCAAAAAAAAGCGAAGGGTAGGAACTGCAACAACAAACATCTTCTTATGGGTATTTTATAAGCGAAAATCCTTAAAAGAGGGGGATGGGTAACAATGACTTCTCGGCTGAGTTCAAGGCATATGTCGGAGTATATTCTTGTAATAGCATTTTTAGGTACAATACACCATCTTTCCTAAGAGATTTAAAGTCCCAAACTAACAACTTAAGCTGAGCCAGTGATGCTACAGGTAAGCAATCTAAGAACATAAGAAGTTTTCATACTGGGTCAGACCAATAATCCATCAAGCCCAGCATTCTGTTTCCAACAGTGGCCAATCCAGGTCACAAGTATCTAGCAAGTACCCAAACATTAAATAGATCCAATGCTACTAAAGCAGGGATGATGCTGCACGCCAATGGGCCCTAGTACTTAATGTGATTCTGACGCAGCCTGAACACCAGCATGCTTCTGCCCCTTCCCAGGGTCTCCATGGGCGCATGCGCACGGCATATATCATCTTTTAAAGGGCATGCGGTGGAAAAAGCCCTGCGACACACGTTGATGACATCAGCAAGTCCTGACTATGTAAGGGTTCCCTGGATTGCCTAATGCCGCCTCAGCAATGGGTCTCCTCCCTAGAGCAGTGTGTGTTGCTCCTGTGTTCCAGTATTCCAGCCTTGCCTTGCCCAGCCTGTTTTGTCCAGCCTTGCCTTGCCTAGCTTGTCTTGTCCAGTGTCTTCTCTCCTTCCTCATCCATCCTTCGGCCTAAACTTGCTTTGGACCTGACTACTTTACCTGCCACCTGGACCTAACCATTGCCTTGGACCTGTCTACTTTTGCTGCTACCTGTCCCAACCATTTGACTGTTCCCCGAGAACAAATTAGCTTGTATGTCCTTCCTAAGGTGGTCAACACTGTTATCTTAGGTCTATCTTAGTTCATGCTGCATTAACCCTGCAGCGATTGGGGAACCTTACAGATCTCTTGATGGAATTCCCATTGCCATGAACAATGCCTTTCTAAGGTCTTGCCTATTGTTCTTCTCGCCTGAGCTGTCATTCCAGAGTTGCCTAGGGTGCAATATGCAACTTATGCAGATGTTTTCACCAAACAACTGACAGAAACCCTGCCACCATATTGCTGCTGTGACGGCCCCAATGATTTGGTTCCAGAGCAGGTACTTCCCAGAGGTAGAGGTTACCCTCTCTCTGCATCAGAAAGGGAGGCAATGTCAAAATATATCAGAGAACCTAGAAAGGAAGTTCATTCGTCCACTGAGGCTGACTTCTTTTTTGTTGTTAAAAAAGAAGGCTTGCTGTGTCCTTGCATTGATAACCATGGACTCAATGCAATTACTAAGAAGAACAGATACCCTCTCCCATTCATCATAGAACTCTTCAACCGCCAAAAAGGGGCACAGATATTTTCAAATCTTGACCTCCATGGGGCATACAACCTGCTTAAGATATGACAGGGTGACGAATGGAAGACTGCTTTTAATACCAGGAATGGGCAGTATGAGTACATAGTGATGCCCTTTGGTTTATGCAATGCCCCTGCCGTCTTTCAGTTTATGGTCAATGAAATTTTCCATGACATTCTCTACTTTTATGTAGTGGTATATCTGGACAATATTCTTGTCTTTTCAAAATCCTTGAAGGAGCATCGAGATCATGTGAAGCAAGTCCTCCAGAGGTTCCAAGAATATCACCTTTATGCAAAATTAGAAACATGCACTTTTGAGTAGTAGGAACTTCTGATTCATAGCTATATCATTTCCTGGCAAGGCCTATAGATGGACCCTAAGAAATTGAAAATTATCCTGTAATGGCCTCAGCCTGAAGGCTTCAAGGCCCTGCAGCACTTCCTCAGGTTTGCAAACTAGGATAGCAATTCATTCACAGTTTCTCTACTGAATGTAATCTGCTTTGATGTACACTTTGAAGTGCCGAAAAGCAGAAAAAAAAATTCTAAATAAATAAATAAATAAATACTTTCGCCACTCCATTTACAGCCCTTACCAAAAAGAGTTCTGATACCAAGAATTGAATTGAAGTGTTAGATAGGTGTTTAACCGCCTCAAGGAAGAATTCGCTCATGACCTGTTTGCACCACCCAGATCTAAGGTAGATGCTTCTCCCAACAATCATGGGACCTCATGACCTGCTCCTATTTTTCTAAGAAGTTTACTCCTGCAGAAAGAAACTACATAATTAGGGATAGTGAGCTGCTAGCAGTGAAAGCCTTAGAGGAATGGTGACATCTGTTAGAAGGGGCCAGGCATCCAATGACTATTTACACAGATCATAAAAATCTGGAACACTTGGCACAAGCACAGCAACTGAAACCTCAGCAAGCCCACTGGTTGCTGTTCTTCAACCAGTTTGCCTTTGAATTGCGATACCACCCAGCAAAGAAAAATCAAGGGACCGATGCCTTCTCACATTCATTCAACACAGAAGGCTCTTTGGAGCCCTCATAATATATCATAGACCCTGCTTGGATTGTGGTCACTGTCACTGTACCAGTCCTACCTGGAAAGACAGTCATTCTTCAACATTTACATCAGAAGGTCCTTCAGTGGGCCCATGACTCTAGTTTGACAGGTCACCCAGGCATTACCAGAACCCTGGAGTTGATCTTATAGAAACATATAGAAACATAGAAATGACGGCAGAAGAAGACCAAACGGCCCATCCAGTCTGCCCAGCAAGCTTCACATTTTTTTCTCATACTTATCTGTTTCTCTTAGCTCTTTGGTTCTATTTCCCTTCCACCCCCACCATTAATGTAGAGAGCAGTGATGGAGCTGCAACCAAGTGAAATATCAAGCTTGATTAGTTATGGGTAGTAGGGGAAGTAACCGCCGCAATAAGCAAGCTACACCCATGCTTATTTGTTTTACCCAGTCTGTGTTGTTCAGCCCTTATTGGTTGTTTTTCTTCTCCCCTGCTGTTGAAGCAGGGAGCTATGCTGGATATGCTTGTAGTATCAGTTTTTCTTCTCCCCTGCCGTTGAAGCAGAGAGCTATGCTGGATATGCGTGAAGTATCAGTTTTTCTTCTCCCCTGCCGTTGAAGCAGGATATGCATTGAAAGTGAAGTATCAGGCTTATTTGGTTTGGGGTAGTAACCGCCGTAACAAGCCAGCTACTCCCCGCTTTGTGAGTGCGAATCCTTTTTTCTTCTCCCCTGCCGTTGAAGCAGAGAGCTATGCTGGATATGCGTGAAGTATCAGTTTTTCTTCTCCCCTGCCGTTGAAGCAGAGAGCTATGCTGGATATGCGTGAAGTATCAGTTTTTCTTCTCCCCTGCCGTTGAAGTAGAGAGCTATGCTGGATATGCGTGAAGTATCAGGTTTTCTTCTCCCCTGCCGTTGAAGCAGGGAGCTATGCTGGATATGCGTGAAGTATCAGTTTTTCTTCTCCCCTGCCGTTGAAGCAGAGAGCTATGCTGGATATGCATTGAAAGTGAAGTATCAGGCTTATTTGGTTTGGGGTAGTAACCGCCGTAACAAGCCAGCTACTCCCCACTTTGTGAGTGCAAATCCTTTTTTCCACATTTCCTCTTGCTGTTGTAGCTTAGAGCGATGTTGGAGTCACAGTAACCATGTGTATGTTTATTGAATAAGGGTATTGTCTCCAGGCAGTAGCCGTCATTCTGGCTAGCCACCCACTCTTTATTGACGGCCTCTTGATTTTATGGATCCACAGTGTTTATCCCACGCCCCTTTGAAGTCCTTCACAGTTCTGGTCTTCACCACTTCCTCTGGAAGGGCATTCCAGGCATCCACCACCCTCTCCGTGAAGAAATACTTCCTGACATTGGTTCTGAATCTTCCTCCCTGGAGCTTCAAATCGTGACCCCTGGTTCTGCTGATTTTTTTCCTATGGAAAAGGTTTGTCGTTGTCTTTGGATCATTAAAACCTTTCAAGTATCTGAAAGTCTGTATCATATCACCTCTGCCCCTCCTTTCCTCCAGGGTGTACATATTTAGATTCTTCAATCTCTCCTCATAAGTCATTTGATGAAGACCTTCCACCTTTTTGGTCACCCTTCTCTGGACCGCCTCCATCTTGTCTCTGTCTCTTCGGAGATACGGTCTCCAGAACTGAACACAATACTCCAGGTGAGGTCTCACCAAGGACCCGTACAAGGGGATAATCACTTCCCTTTTCTTACTCTTACTCTTACTCTTACTTTCTTACTCTTACTCTTACTTTCTTACTCTTACTCTTCTGACAGTACTGATGGTCTCAGATGAAGGTTGACATAAAACAGTATGTAGAGTCCTGCTTTATTTTTTGGAGAAGGAGGAAGTTGCGTACGCATGAAGATAATTTTAATGTGGTAAAGTGGAAATGTATATCACTGATAGGGTTTTCTTGGTTCATTACTTGATTGTAACATAATTTTTAATCTGCACTGAAGTTATTTTTAATCTGTACGGAAGTTATTAATCCACTTGTTTTTAAATGTAAATGTTCCATGTATCACCCCCAAGCGACTGTTCTGTTTCAATGTAAACCGGTGTGATCTGTATTCTATACAGGAACGTCGATATAGAATAAATAATAGGGTATGATTGTAGTGTTTTACATTTAGTCCGTGCGAAGGATTTTAAAATGTATGCACTTGTCGCTCAACAAGGGCAGTTTGCAGTAGCTTTTTGCATTTTTCTCTCCCTTGTGCTCACTCTCAACCATCAATGTTTTATATCGTTGTGTTGTAACATTATCACTTTTCTTGGTTTGCCATTTCCTCCTTACCCCTTGTAGTTTAGCTCAGTTGAAAACCTCTGCTGAAGCTATAGCATTATGAATCTTCATTGTCACCCTATTTACATTTGCTTTCCCAACCTTTAACCACCTCCAGTCTAGCCTCATTATTGCAGTGACAGTCCTCAGGGACCATAGACCATATCTCCTTCTGGAGCTCGGTACGCATGTGCCCGGTGTTGTGGAGGGGCTCCTGGGACTCTCTTCTCTGGGGACTTTCTTCTCAGTAACACTGCCTCCACAGCACCTGCAGCTCAGTCCTGCGGAGCGCAGACCAGGCTTGTGAATCACACCCAGGTTGTCCCATATGGAAGTGCACAGGACTGCCACTGAGTCAGTAGGCCCATTGGTAACATTACATTTTTAAAGGATGCAGTTGCATCTCTCTGTCTTGAGATGCAGGGGATATGTCTGTGAATATGATAATTAAAGTGGACTGTGCTAATAGTATGGAATGGAATTTCGGTTCAGTTACATTTAATAATACAATATTTTATTTCTTTGAAATGGACCCTTTGAAAGTTGAGCTGTGCATACCAAACAGATTGGAGACAGCGTATATTATTCATATTGTATAAGCAATCATAGCAGTGTAGGCTGCACTCCATATCAGTTATTGATTGTTATCATCTATAATTGGAGATCATCCCTCATTTTTACATGTAGCAGATGGAACAATTAGCATAAAATGTATTAACTACAACTTTTAATTATATTTATCTGGTTTGCTATGACTAGATTGCTTAAAATTGTAGGATCCCAGTAAGGAGCAAAAGAATAGATATGCCAGTTTACAAAGGAGAGGTTTAATGAAGATAAAGTTCTATTACAAGATAATAGGAATCATGAAATAAAGCTGTTTCACAGAAGAAACAATGGCATGAAAGCTGAACAAATAGAAAAAAGGATATTGAAGTGAATTGCTTCTTCACAAATAATTAGGAAATAATTCTAAGGCAAAATTAGTTCACAAGTGAAATCTTAAGATTCCTTATTGAAATTGGTTGATCATTTTCAGGTGGCCCAGGTGACAACAACAAACTACTCTCTCCTGCTTTTTTTCAGTTTCCTTACTTTTTATTTACTTTTTTGTGTTCCCCATTACCCTGGACCATAATCAAAAGAAAATCTCAAGTATATCCCAGAGAGGATCTTCAAACTGATTCCACTCTCCTTTTCTTAGTAAAAAGGGATTGTACTGGAATCACAGCCAGGCATCTTTGCGGAATCAACTCTGGATGTGTCAGAGTAATTTTGGGAGAACCTCCCACAGATATAATAATGGAGTATTATGAACAATTATTTCTAGACTGGAGGCTACTGTCTTAACTAAAATAGTATAGTAAATCATAGTGAAAGAGGAGCTATAGATAATCTTAAGAAAATACACTTAAACATAGAAATGTAAAACATATTGGCAGATAAAGACCATATGACCCTTTCTGACCTCCCATCTATATCTCCTGCTCAGCTTTATAGTCCTTCAAATTCATCAGAGATCCTCTGTGCTTGTCCCAAATTTTCTTGATTTCTCATACTGTCCTCATCTCTACCACCTCCACTAGGAGGCTGTCCCATGCATCCACCACCCTTTCTGAAAAGATGTATTTCCTTAGATTGCTCCTGTGTCTACTCCCTTTCACCCTCATCCCATGACTCCTCATTCCAGAGCCTCTTTTTCATTGAAAGAAGCTTGCCTCTTGTGAATTTATTTCTTGGAAGTATTTAAATGTCTCTATAATATCTCCCCTTTCCCCTCTTTCCTTAGGGTAAACATGTTTATGTCTGTCCCCGTATGCTTAAGTATAAAAAGTTCAAAATTGCCTGCTAGCAATAATTAGAGCAAAGAAAATGCAAAATTTGGATGTAGGGGTATCAGATACAGGGAGGACGATATTCAAAAGCCATTTAGATGGATGACTGAAAAAGTAAATCAGGGACGTTCCTGGGCAGGCAGGAGGGATTTTCTGAAGGAGCAGAGTTAGCCATTAATGAGGCTAACTCTGGTTTTGCCACTGACCTGTTATAGGCGGCTAACTTTAAGATTGCCGGGTATATTCAGTGGTGTGATCACATCGCTGAATATACCATGCTAGTTAGCTGGATAGGTTTATCGGGTTAACTAGCTGAGCAGCTCAGTGGCTGAATATTGGCCCCAGGATACTTAATATTCTCATATAGTGCTATGCTAATAGCTTCAAATCATTTACACCTGACAAGTGTCCAAACAAAAGAATATTATTTGGTAGTTTTCATGGTGCCATATTGGCGTGCCCCAAAACTAGGGTCATAGTATATAAAAACTGCCTCACAGTGATGGAAAATATCCCACAAAAAGAAAACATTTCCTTATGTACAAAAAGACCAACCCAAAAACCTAATCCCAGTTGAAATAAATCAGTCTTGATACTGACCAATGTTTTGATGACGCCAACCTCATTGGAAGCGTAAAATACACCAAATAATTATCTTGAGCCATGCAGCAAGGATGGTCATTATGGTCACAAGCCTGAATCCGAAAGAGAAATTGCAAAATGGAGTGTCTCTGGTAGAGAACCAAATTCAGATACGTCTATAATTATGCAGTTTCTCATTTGGATTTGCTGTTTTAAAAATCTGGTGATGATAACTTCTTTGTTAAGAATTTTAAGAGCTCAGTACTGGAAAGTACTTGTGACTCTGAAGGATTACAGATATCAGTGGATTTAAAACCTAACATTTTGGGTAAAGCAACATTAGTGAGCTTTGTATAAGGACAAGACTGCAAGTAGATGTTGGTGTTATTTATGGCTAAGGGATAAGATGTTTGTTGACCCTAGGATAATAATATACCCTGATTATGCAAGAGCAACCTAGTGACATCTAGTGATTTGATGCAGTCATATAGGCCAGTGTAGTAAAGTGTGTTAATATTATCCATTAATGCACATTAATTAGCTTGTGTAAATGGGCCATGTAACTGACATGCAAATGAGTTTTATGTTAATTTACTAGTGTTAAATTTAATATGTTAAGGCAGGCATTATCATAAAGGCAATTGGATTCAAGGGAATGGTAAACCCTGAAAGCTAGTCGAGAAATGTATTTGTTAGTCCAATAAAATGGTATCACTTTTTTAATTATTTGTTGACCTTTATATTCATATATTCAAATGGACTAACACAGTTACCACGCTACGTTAACAAGCTTGTTATACTTTTAGTCAGTTGCTTAAATCCTGGTAATAACTGGGTGCGCATTGCATACCTACTACTTATGTTGATGTACAGGCACTGGGGAAAATGATGTAGATCATTGTTATGAAGTACTACCTCTTTCATGAATTTTTAAACAGCAGCACATGTCAGGTGAGGTTGTATCCATTAAAATGAGCTGCAAAGACGAGCTGATTTACATTCCTGAACAGCATAATCACAGAAACTCATTTATATCTTGACTACAAATAATTTCATTTTCAAAAGAGATGATGGATAAGCTGCATGTATAATAAATTTACAGGCACAGTTTGGTGAGCAGATTCCCATGTCAGCTAGAGTCTCTCTTTTCCTTTTGAGCTTAATTTTCAGCAGACTGTAAATCATGTTGTTTTCCAATACATTCTAATTTTCTTCTCTGCTTCACTTATCTAGGGAATCAGCAGTCTCTTCAGCTCGCTGAAAGTAGTAAGGCTACTCCGGCTGGGCCGTGTTGCTCGGAAGTTGGATCATTACATTGAATATGGAGCAGCTGTTTTGGTCTTGCTGGTGTGCGTTTTTGGTCTGGCAGCCCATTGGTTGGCTTGCATTTGGTACAGCATAGGAGATTACGAAGTCATCAATGAAGACACAAACAGAACTGAGAGCTGGCTCTTTCAGCTGGGGGAATCAATTGGAACCCCTTATCGCTTTAACCTAGGTTCTGGAAAATGGGAAGGTGGGCCCAGCAAAGATTCTGTTTACATCTCCTCGTTGTACTTTACAATGACTAGTCTCACCAGTGTCGGATTCGGCAACATTGCTCCAACGACAGATGGGGAAAAGATCTTTGCTGTTGCCATGATGATGATTGGATGTAAGTAAATACCTCTTTTTTTTTTTTCTTTCTTTTGAATATAACAGTTTTTAAAAGCAGCAGGGACAGATGTTGTCGAGCTACATCCACTACATTTTCCCTGTCAGTCATGTTTGGTCCTTGGGCTTTTATGATTCTTTGTCAAGTGCTCTTTGACAGGTCTTTGCGATAATCTGTTGCTGAGCGCTGATTCGGTATGCAATACCCATACTATTAAAGCTCTGCTTTGAAAGCAGTTGATCTGAATATTATTCCAAAGAAACCTGCTGTGTTATCCCTTCTTGACTTCACTTTGCAATGCTTTAAGCCAATTCATGTGGCTTGTAAGCCCCTGAGGCAGCTCTTTGAGCGAAACTCGGCCAGAGTCGGGCAAGCTTCAATAAAATTCCTGTTTACACCGATCCATCTACTTGTTTTCATTGCTGACAGCCATCTTGGATCGGCTACCAGTTTGCTTTCTTAGATCACAACAGTTTACAAAGTGAAATTCTTCATTATTACTCAACAAAAAAACAGTGCTTGGTTACATAGGTGATATTCATAAACAGGCATTAATATTTATCAAGTGAAATTATCCAGTATGTATTAAAAATTGATCTAGTATTTAAGGCAAAGAGTATGGAAATTAAAATGAAATGATAGTTTTCACATCTTAGAGGGTTGTTTTGGGAATCTTACATTCTCTCGTTTGATTTATTCTTCATGATTCGATTATTATCTTTTGGGATGATCTTTTGAGATATTACTTCTGATTTTTATATGGTTCATCATACTACTTTGCTCAGTCATTTAAGGGATCTGAGACTGACAGAAAGTATTTTACAATGGTTTGAATCATTTTTAACTGGATGTTCTTTTCAGATTAAAAGAGGAGTTAGTTATTCATGGTGGAAGCCCCTAGATTGTAGAGTTCCACAAGCTTGGCATTGTTAGCCTGTCTGTTTAATATTTATTTATTGCCAGTTTGTAAACTCTTGTCGAGCTATGACATTCATTATCAAATCTATGCTGAGGGGGGATATGATAGAGGTCTTTAAAATAATGAGAGGACTAGAACAGGTAGATGTGAATTGGTTATTTACTCTTTCGGATAATGTAAGGACTAGGGGGTACTCCATGAAGTTAGCAAGTAGCACATTTAAAACTAATCGGAGAAATTTCTTTTTTACTCAATGCACAATTAAGCTGTGGAATTTGTTGCCAGAGGATGTGGTTAATGAAGTTAGTGTAGCTGTGTTTAAAAAAGGTTTGGATAAGTTCTTGGAGGAGAAGTCATTTACTTGCTATTAATCAAGTTGACTTAGGGAGTAGCCACTGCTATATTGGAATCAGTAGCATGGGATCTACTTAATGTTTGGGTACTGCCAGGTACTTGTAGCCTGGATTGGCCAGTGTTGGAAGCCTGATGCTGGGCTTGATGGACCCTTGGTCTGACCCAGTAAGGAAATTTCTTATGTTCTTATGTTGATACATGTGCCTCAGCTAATTCAGAATGCATTTGCTCATTTTGTTGTTGAGTGCGCATACGGAGAGCATGTGACCCTAATTTTAAGAGAATTGAATTGGTTGCCTGTTACTTGGCATATAAATTTAAAATTGTCACATTCTTTTTAAGGCCTGAAGAGAGGAGTACCTGATTATTTTAGATCAGTTTTATCAGAACCTATCCTTAATTGTTCATTGTATGCCTCTTGTCAACATTTTGCCACGGTTTGGCAGACCAACATTAGGGAGCACCCCCTGCATGAGTGATACAGGACTGCAGGACAAGACTGGAGCTGGCCTTCTTCCTAATTAGCCCCCTCCTCTTGCAGGTTAAGCCCTTGGGTTCTGGGGGTCATTAGGACTCCTCCTGGCAAACATCATTGTACTTCTAATACTGGCTGGAAGCTGGGTACAGGTACTGGCTGGGAGCTGGGTACAAATACAGACTGTGCTGGAGACCAGGCTAGAGTTGAGGGCAAGGACCGGAGGCAAGGACAAGTTCTGGCAAAACATACAAGGGACTGGACTGGACAGGGCAAGGCAAGGACAGGACTGGACTAAACAAGGACTGGTCAAGGACTGGTCAAGGACTGGACTAAACAAGGACTAGAGTAGACAAAGACTGGATTGGACAGGCAACAGGAACAAGAAAGCCCAATAGGGCACAAGACTAGGCAAGGTACAGTAACTCTAGTAGGCCGGAGGTCACAAACCAGGAAAGAGAGGGCAGGAGGTCACAGAGCAGGCAAGGAAGCCTAGTAGGCTACAGAGTAAGACAGAGAGCCAAGCTAGGCCATAGAGCAAGAAAGAGGCCAAGAGAGGCCACAAGGCAAGGCAGAAGGCCTGGGTAGGTGACAAGTCTAGGCAGGAAGCCTAGGTAGGCCACACTTAGGATGTGACATTAAAAGTCATAAAACTTTTTGTCATCTGATGTGAACATAAAGAGCTGACATCTTCAATCAATAATAGCACTAGTGACTGAGCACCTTGAAGCAAAGTCTTGCTCAGAGGACCAGAGATAAGTAACAATTTTTGTTTTAAGTTGTATTTTAGATTGCATACATAAAATTCTGAAATAAAACTTATGGTATATGAAGAAACTAAATGCAAGATTGATTCCATTTATAGACCTATGATTATAGTATATCAGCACATATGAAAGAACATAATTCATAAGACCAATTTATGTAGTCCAGGTGCTTCTCATATGAGGTCTTCCTAATTTAATTTGGTTATAGTTTGAAATCTTTGGAGCACCTGTGAGTGAGACCATTTATGATACCAGCACGGTTCAGAATTACTTGTGCGTGACCCATTTTTGTTTGTTGATTTTCATTAGTTATTTTTTGCACCTATTTTGTTCACAGTTTTTAATTATCACTGCACACACACTAATAAAACCGCACAAAAACACAAAAAATAATTGTACAAATGGCAGAGAAATGAGCAGAATCAGGACTATCTCAGGGTTAAATGGTCCTCTGGGCAGTTGGCCCTTGGGGGATGGAGGTACCCCCTCCGATTACATGGCCAGTCAGTTCCCCTGTGATGGGGTAGACAGTGATGGCAGCATTTAATTTAAATTTTTAAATCTGTAAGCCACCTTTCTTGATTGTAAACCAAATCAAAGTGGTGCACAAAGTAGCAAAAACATAAAGTAAATTCCAATATACTATACAACATGCATAACAAACAACACAAAAATCAGACTAGCTTGATAAACTCAGTCATGTCTTGCCTACCCCTTCTGATTTTCCTCTGCACAGCTTGTCCAATTGCTTGCACACTTGTTTTACACATTTAAAAAATAGAGCCATAATGCTTTGTGACTATAACTATCATTATAAAGTAGATTTTCTTCTGGAAATTGGTAGTATCTATGCTCCTTCTAATAACATAGGGATCCATGCACTAAAACGGGCGCTAAAAATGTTTGCATGTGAGAGTTAAAAATGCTAAAAGCCCTACTTAATGCACTGAAGTTTCATTCATATCTGCAAAAAATGTCTGCATATTTCACACATGCTATTAAAGTGCATGACAATCCCCCAAAATGCAGTATACATGTGGTCTATGTCAAAAGCCAACATCCTAATCTGCCCATTCATTTTGGGCCAGCTAGCAGAGGTGATTTATACTTAAAACCCCTCTGCATAACCAAAAGACACATCCTCTGAAAGATCCCATCCTCTGAAAGATCCCACACCACTTCACATCCTGCCCTACGTCACATTCCCCTGCAGCCTTCTGGTACTAGATCCAAGATACCCATGGCTCAAAGAACTACCTCCCCAAGAAGTTCACAGCTTTCCCCATGAAGGCCAAATTCGCCCCACCCTGCATGAAGGCCCTAACCCCTCAAATCCCTCCAAAATGCATTTCTACAATTTCAGAGGATTCAGAGTCCCGATCTTCACCGACTGGAGGGATGTGAAAGCTTTCCTGCTGGCACAGCTCCAGCTACCAAATGACACAGCTAGCAGGCACTTCATAGTGGCTTTGGAGGAAAGGGCCAGTCTTAATTGAGGGGATGAAATCCCCTCTGCTTATCAGCACAATATGAGAGGACCAGTTAGCATAGGGGATTTCGCAAAGTTACATATACATGAAAATATAGCAGCTGGTCAGAATTAGGTGTTAAATGTTAGGCCTCAGCAAGTGTGTATGAAATAGCCCATGGAAGATAGCATACCACATTATTTAGCCCATGTCCACTAGAATTTAAAATTGCATCTGACTTTCCTTCATTTGCATGTGTGTACATGCTTATTTTGGCTCATATATACTAAACTCTACTCATGCCAGTTTAATGCACATGCTAGTGGACAGCACACTATTTCTAGCAGCCAGGGATGGGAACTTTCAAACCGGCGTGTGTGCGCACACATGTGTGCACATATGTCGGCCCATGCCCAGGTACGTGGCCATTTTATAACATGCGCAAGTCTGTTATAAAATAGCTTGGCTGCACGCATAAGTGCACCGAATTTCAAGTGAGCACATGCATGTGTGTGCAAATCCTGCCTCTACCACGTAAATTGGAAGATTTTAAAAGGGGCGCGTGCCGATGTCATTCCCAGCGTACCAGTTCGACCCTAGTTTGGCCAGTTAAGGAAGAGTTCCTCCAACCCCCCTAGTTTAATAACCTTCACTTCCCTCCATTAGCCCTGACCCTTAAAATCCCTCAGATCTGCCTAGTTTTCTTTCTTTTTTAACTTGCATGGCATCCATAGCAGAAGTAAAGTTCAGCAGTAGGGGGCCTTGGTGCACGCTGAGTAGCATAATTATTTACGCGTACATCTTACGTTCATGCTCCGAAATGCCCAAGCCCTACCCAGTCCATGCCCATACTCTGCCTTTTTTTTGAAAACTTATGAGATATGCACGCTCCCTCGGCTTTTAAAATCCGCTCGGTGCGTGCAAAGCCCGACTTCTTCGTGTGTCCCCTAACTAATGATCGCATCTGGCTTTTAAAATTCACCTCTTACCATATATACTCGTGTATAAGTCGAAAACGTTTATCCCCAAAACCGGTCCTTAAAATCGCGGTTGACTTATCCACGGGTCAATCCACATATTGCCGGTACCGTAATTCAAGATGCATGAGTGAATCATTCGCAAGCTCCTTCTCCCGATTCCTTACTCACCTGCTGCTATAAGGACAATGACAGCATTTGCAGTTGCGCAGGCACATCCCCCCCCCTCCCAAGCCAGGGTCTGATTGGTGCACTTAGAGCCACGTCGTTCAAAGTGCGCCATGGGACTCAGCGGGGGAGGAGGGAGGACATGCCTAAGTTCGTCATTGTCCTCATAGCAGCAGCAAGCATTCGAGTTAAGGAAGCCGGAGGGGTTGCGGGAGAGAAGCTGTCCTACTGCTACACTGGGACACTGTGGGGAAGGAGGAAGGGCGTTCCTGAGCAAATGCAAGTGCCCTCTTGTCTAGATAGCAGCGGGTGAGTTAAGGAGGGGGGAAGGATTCAAACAGGAGGATCAGCCTTTTGGGAGGGAGGGAAGGAATCAAAGAGGGGGGGCAGCCATGGGAGGGGGGAGGGAAGGATTGAAACGGGGGGGGGGGGGGGGGCAGCCATGGTGGAGGGAAGGGAGGATTCAGACAGCAGAGACAGCCATGGGGAGGGAGGGAAGGATTTGAAACTGGGGGGGTGGGGGTGCAGGCAGCATAGTGGAGGGAAGGGAAGGATTTACACAGGAGGGGGCAGCCATGAGGGAGGGAAGGAAGGATTCTAACAGCAGGGACAGACATGGGGGAGGGAGGGAAAGGATTGAAAGGGGGGGGGCAGCCATGGTGGAGGGAAGGAAGGATTCTGATAGCAGGGACAGCCATTAGAATAATGACATCGTATCCTCAGGAAAATGAGCGCTGAGAAGAAAAAGAGAGCATCTTACACCGCATTGCTGAATCTGAAGGTTATAGAACATGCAGAGGAAGCCAATAATTGTATAGCTGGAAGAGAATTTGACATTAGTGAAAAACTCGTCAGAGATTGGAGAAAAAATACAGAAAAGCTGCTAGAAATGCCAAAGTCAAAGAAAGCCTTATGTTTCAAAATTGCAACTCTTTGAAGGAATGGAAAGGATTTGAATGACTAGATAATGGGAATGCAGACAGAATGTCTACATTGTGACTTGCTCAAGTATTAGGATTCATGCCCTTCAACGGCAAAAGAAGTAAAATATTCAGTGACCGAAGTCTGAAAGAATTCACGCATTGTCTGGTTGGTGTTTGCGGTGCCTTCGTCAGTGCACAAAGATTTCACAGAAAAACTGCTTACAGAACTTGATGAAAACATCTGTTCATTCTACAAATTCATTATTCAACAGAGACTAAAGAATCATTTCAGTATGAATAAAATTGATAATATGGATGAAACATTAATGACATTTGATATGCCTGGCAATTGCACTGTAGCTGGTGTTGGTGAGAAGACCATACTTGTAAAAACAACTGGTCATGAAAAGACCTATTTCACGGTGGTCCTGTCTTGCCTGGCAGATGGCACAAAACTGCGTCTGGTGGTAATATTCAAGAGGAAAATGATGCCTAAAATCTAAAAATTCCAGCAGGCATAACTGTTTGGATCATCCTAAAGGCTGGATGGATGAGGAGGGAACAAAATGGTGGCTGTACGGTGTGTGGGGTAGGCGACCAGGCACGGGGCTAAGAAAACGACTGTCACTATTGGTGTGGGATATGTTCTGCACACATATAACAGAGGATGTGAAGGTTGATGCAAAGAAAATGGCGATCATGTTAGCAGTGATTCCAGGAGGTCTGACATCCATGCTCCAGCCATTAGATGTCTGCCTCAATAAGCTTTCAGGGACAAATTGCGGCATACGTGGCAACAATGGATGTGCTCTGGTCAAGCAAAGATAACAAAAGGAAAGAACCTGATGAAACCAGACATTGATTTGGTTGCAAATGGGTAAAGGATGCCTGGGAGTCAATTCCACCAGAAACGGTCAAGAAGTCATTCCTGAATTGCAACATTAGCAATGCTATAGAT
Organism: Rhinatrema bivittatum; assembly: GCF_901001135.1. Taxonomy (NCBI): domain Eukaryota; kingdom Metazoa; phylum Chordata; class Amphibia; order Gymnophiona; family Rhinatrematidae; genus Rhinatrema; species Rhinatrema bivittatum. Next base: position 55,908,548 of record NC_042617.1, read on the forward strand.
GGATCAGAAGATGATGCCATCTACGAAGACAAAGACGAATCAGCATCGGATGATGATTCAACAGATGGAGACAGCGGAGACAACATTTATGCTGATGGCATCACCAAAGAACAGTTTGGACATTCCGATAATGAAGAATCAGACTTGGAAGGATTTGAATAAAAGAAAAGTATTCAAACAGCAGGGACAGCCATGGGGGAGGGAGGCAAGGATTCATAAAGCAGGGACATTTTCTTGTTGTTAAATGATAATGTTTCTTAGGAGACACTTTATTCTGCTTTTAACAAATAAATAAAAGCAATTTTCTTAAGTTATCGGTTTTGTTTCTTCGTATGATTTCACCATTTCATTAGCCCCCTAGGTTTCACCTTGACTTACCGTATCCACGGGTGACAGATAATTCTTGATTTGGGGGCCCAAAAAATACCCTCGACTTATACATGAGATAAACTTGTACATGAGTATATATGGTAGTGTGCATATTAAACTTTAGTACGTAGGCCCTGTAATGTACCAGATTTTCAAGCATTGTCTCTTATTTTGTGCCCATGAAGAAAACCGTAAAAATATTAGGGACCAGGTACTCTCTAAATGACAACAAAATTGGCCTCCTCTTCATCCCTATTGAACCTGTTGCTCTGGATGGCTAGGATACAAAATTCATTGTAATTGACTTTAAATAAAAAAAAATATGACATTTCATTTTCACTTTTATGCTAACTCCATGTACTAATTCTAATGCAACACTTCCCATGTGTAAATCTTTCCTTTTAGATATGGTGCTTTCTTTTTAAATAACAATCCAATTAGAAGTAAAATGGTGCACACCTGTAATGGCACAAATAATATAGCACTTAGTGGGAGCCCGCTTGGTCTTGGTTGGCACATGCTGATTTTGTAGCATGCCACTGACAGATATAAAAGTAATTGATTACACTTTTTTCCATGCATATAAATGAAGACATTTTACAACCTGGCAAACACTTTTAAAGTAATTTATGCTCACATCTAGTGCTCCGTTTAGCGTTGGCCTTTCTGAAACATCATGCTGTGCAAAAGTGGAAGTTTTCTTAGAGCAGTGGAATATAGGAATATGTGGTCACAAAAGGTTTCAGACTTATTCAGATAAACCATTCTCTTCATTTCTAACAATAAACCAACATAAAAGCTTGATTCCTTTCTAATGGTCTTTTTTGCCTGGGAAACATTTTGATCAGAATTGCAATGTTCAAATATTTTGGGGGGGTTAAAAAAGAAGCAGAGAATATGATGGCAGATAAGGGCTATTACTCATTTATTCTACTAAATTTCATCTGTGGTGCAATTCCTTGAAAACCGGGTGACCTCTGACTTTCTCTTCACATCTTCACCCCTAGGGATCCTCTGCTTACCCCCCTGCTTTCTTGAATTATATTACTGGTTGAAAGTGTTGTAGTAATAATTTTTCTCTATGTTAACCTAAGTTATTGAACAAAATCAGCTTAAGATTTAACATCTTCATGATGCTATCCATTATAAGGCTCCTTTGTGTGACAAGGTGCCCAGAAAAATAAGTAAAAGGGCATTACCTGGTGAGGGCCCATTGGGGAACTGCAGAACGCGTTCTGTCTCCCAGGCTGGCAGAAATGCAAGCCAATACAGGGCAGAAGCAGCAAGCACCACCATGCTGCAAATGGGCAGCATGGACCTTTTTTTGTGGAAAATGGGCCCCCCGAAGCTTGATGGCAGCCTCGGGCTGAGGGGGGGGGGGGGGGGCTGTGGGAGTGTGGTCTCTGCTTCCCGCGGTCCCGGCGAGGTTCTGACGCAGGCGATCAGCTGAGAGGGGATGGAGCAAGCCAGAGACTGTAGCGGCAGGAGTGGGGGCCATTGCGATGCTGCGTTTTTTAAATAAACCAAATGATCGATGCTCTGGGGCCTTGGGGAAGCTTCCGGAGCTGTGGAAAGCACAGGCCAGGCCCAGAAGCGATGTGATTTCCAAGATTGTGGCAAAGTGAAGAGGCAGTAAATAATTAAAATAAGAAAATGAGAGCTTAAAAAAAATTGAAACACCCCCCGATTCAAGGTTGGGGGCATGTAAGGAGACCCTCAGGAAAGTTTGTGAGCCTCGGAACAACCTTGCCTATGGCAACAATAATTTGCATAAAACCATTACAATTAAAGCAAAATAAAATTAATATCAGACACACCAAAGAAGATCCTAAGAACATGAACCAAAACCACAAACCCAAGTTTCAGGGGTGAAGAATTGGTTAAAAAATGTGAACTACCCTTAGTCTACTTAAAGTAGATAAAACAGAGTAAAGTTGTTAAAATAAGCAATGGGAATACAAAAACAAGGCTTGCAGATGCTGATTGAACCCATTCTGTGACTTAAAGTTAAAACAAGACCTCAAAAGGAGCCGTGGTGTAGGAAACAGTATTTGGCTCTAAAACTGGGATATGACAAACCTGGCTCTGATCCGAACCATTTGTAATGATCTGATCCGGGGTTTCCCCAATGGGCCCAGTTAGAGTAGCACCATACAGGATTACAAACAGCTTAGTACTATCCGAAGGAAGCCGAAGCTAGGACAATGAAGATGGTTTGGGTGTGAGGCGCTCTATGGACAGCTCTATGGGCTAAAAGCACATTTTTTAGACAAAAAGAAACAGCTGTAAATTTTTCACAGGTGCCAGTTGGGTGAATAAAGAGTTCAGCTATCCAAAGCTAACACGTTAAAACTTTGACTCTAGGGATCACTGTAAAAGAGTTGCTGATATTGCAACATTTGCATACAGTGCCTCAGTTATAGAACTAGTACAGAAGGTGCTGAGAGACTAAGAGCAGACTGACCTCAGCTCAGCTGAACACTGAAAGTGACTAAAAGTGATGAAATGTAGCAAACGTCATTGAGAGAACATACTAGGAACACCGATTCTATGAATGGGATACTGTGAAAAAGATCACTTGGATTAGTTTGCACTGATATAAAGCGGTACCAGCTAGGTAAGTGTCAGGGAGACTTAGATAATTTTACAAGAGCTGGTGCCACGGGCTGGTAAAGACCAGCATAATTAAGGAGATGATTTCCTGAGAGAGAGTGTAAGAAGAGTGTGTTGTTAACTCTGAAGTCACTCAATGAATTAATCCCCTAAATTGATCAAGGCCTGGAGAAGGTGATGGAAGCCTAAGAATAATCCAAGTCTCACTTGAGTCTGTAGAGTACCGCAGATTCAGTACATATTTAATATTAAAAAATACATATATCCTTGTGTTTTTGAATGGCAAATCAGAACAGGGAAGAATTAATTATCTCTTATTATTTTCATGACTGGTTAGATACCAGGAAGTACAAGTCTTCAAGATTGACATTACAGGGAACACTGCTGAGAATTTTGGAAGTGTGCACTCTAAAAGACATTAAATAAGCTCAGGTAAAAAGCAAGACAAGACACACATACATTCAGTGCGAATTATTCAATAAAATATTATTAAAAAAACCCGAAAGAAAAACAAAAGGAAAAACAAACGAAGAAGAATGGAGAAAGAAACATTTAAGTAAACACATACTTACCATAGAAGACTTCATAAAGGAATGCCGGAACCCTGAAATATAAAGATGGCACAAAGGATCACAATCCTTATATACCTTATTTATGTATTAGTACACATCTTTTATAAAAGTTATTATAGCAAAAGTTAAAAATGTAAAAATATGGTAACTTTTAAACAAGCGCTTGGGCGCACATGTGCACACATTTGTCTACCCACACCAAGGGACGCGGCCATTTTATAACATGCACGCGTACGTGCGCGCAGGTTCTAAAATAGCCTAAACAGGCGCATGTGCGCGCAATTATATGTGGACACGTGCCTGTGTGCGCAAATGCCACTTCTACTGCACAAGTTGGAAGATTTTAAAAGAAACGTGCACCAATGACATTACCAGTTTTACCAGTTCATTCCCAGTTCACCCAGGTAAGGAACAGGGACTTCCAAACCCTCCTAGTTTAATTGCCTCTCTTCTCCCCTGTTAACCTCGACCCTTCCAAACCTGCCGATCTGTCTCTTTATCTTTATTTTACTACTTACACGTCCTCCATAACAGAAGTAAAGTCACGTGGCAGGGGATTTAAAGTTGAAATCCAGGAATGCCTGTGCCCTGCCCAGACCACGTTCATGCCCCTCACTCCTTTTTTGGAACTTGTCATTTGTGCGCACAGCGGGAGTTAACACGCGTACTGGAGCAGCTTTTAAAATGCACTCAGTGCGCGCTGGCCCAGCATATTCACATATCTCCTGGTTTTGGCACACGTTAGGCTTTTAAAATTCACCCTTTATGTACTTTCCTGATACAATACTGTTATAATCAGCATAGGTAACAAAGGACCGGTTCTAAGACAAAAGCAAAAGAGAGAAGAATATTAATATTGGCTAAAATTGCATTATAGCATATAATGTTTTGATGGTTATTAACTTTGATGGACTGATAAGTAAATTGTCTATAAAGAAAGGAAAAAGGATACAAGTATATCATTTTGTTATATTCTATTGCCCTTTCCCTTTTTTACTCCTGTTTCCCCTCCCAGTCACCCGGAGAGCTAAATTGAGTGGGTTTCAGGCCCTAAATACTGATACTCAATTGGGAAGGGGGATTTCGGAGGAAGTGACGTCGCTCCTCATGTGAGCTGCTTAACCTCTTGTGCTCCGATTTCCCTGGACTTAAATAGCGCCGAAAACGAGTAAAGAGCCTGCAAATTGCACGTTGCGCTAGCTAAACCTCCCTGGCAGCTAGAGCAGATGTCGGCGAAACGAAATCCACTGACCTCCGCAAATTTTTCTACTCCAAGGGTGGTGATGAGCCAGAGGACGCGCGGCCCAAAATGGCACCTGAGGAAACTATAGAAGAAACGGAGGAGGCTGATGACGACCCGAGCGAGGCTCCTCAGCGATTTCCCCACCCGGGCAGCGATGAGGAAGTGGTTTTGCGAGTTGAGGCAAGACCTAAAAAACTACAAAACGGGAAGGGGGATTTCACTTGTGCCCCTCACAGTTTAATATCTGGGTTCCCCATCTATTTCCATTGGCCACAAGACACAATAGCGGCTGGGTAAGCCTCCCATGAGAGTGGTTTACATTTGCTTTACTTAAGACAAAGCCATCCTTTAAAACAGGCAGTGGTACATTCCAGTACTCCCCTACACTGATTTTGAGCCTTTCCAGCAGGGTGTTTCTAGTTGTAGGAATAATCTAATTAGGGAAAAGTAGATGTAAAGAGTCTTTCTTTAGTATATAGAGAAGAGAGAAAAGTCAGGCAACCCTCAGGTAACCCTAGACCAAAGGAGCATGGGAGTCCCATTTACTAACTTGAGAAGTGAGCTCATTGACGTGCTGAGATCACCAGGACATGGGGGATCTCTGTGTACCTTCTAGGTTGGAAATAGCATTCCTGATCTGCCAGTAATCATGAGGAAGTGGGCTGAAGAGGCTGAAGAGGTTAGGGCTGTTCAGCTTGGAGAAGAGACAGCTGAGGGGGGATATGATAGAGGTCTTTAAGATCATGAGAGGTCTTGAACGAGTAGATGTGACTCGGTTATTTTCACTTTCGAATAATAGAAGGACTAGGGGGCATTCCATGAAGTTAGCAAGTAGCACATTTAAGACTAATTGGAGACAATTCTTTTTCACTCAACGTACAATAAAGCTCTGGAATTTGTTGCCAGAGGATGTGGTTAGTGCAGTTAGTGTAGCTGGGTTCAAAAAAGGTTTGGATAAATTCTTGGAGAAGTCCATTAATGGCTATTAATCAATTTTACTTAGGGAATAGCCACTGCTATTAATTGCATCAGTACATGGGATCTTCTTAGTGTTTGGGTAATTGCTAGGTTCTTGTGGCCTGGTTTTTGGCCTCTGTTGGAAACAGGATATTGGGCTTGATGGACTCTTAGTCTGACCCAGCATGGCAATTTCTTATGTTCTTATGTTCTTATGTGTTAGGAGAGGAATACTTTATTGGTGGCCATGTAATGATCAACCACTTGATCTAAGTGGGCTGGAAATAAGTGGATAGGGTTAGATTTTATAACATGCGCGTCCATGTGTGCGTGGCCCCCGGTCGAATTTTGTAAGAGTACGCAGAAGCAATTTACGCTTCCCTGGGACAGCGTACCATGGCGCTGTCCCGGCCTGCCCCGCCCCTCCCCGCCCCCCCCAGCCCACCTCTTTGAAGAGGCCTGGCACATGTGCGTGTACCAGGGTTTATGCGCGTGGCCGGGCCTCTTTGAAAATTTGCGTGCAGGCCTTTGAAAATCCGGCCTATAGTGTTCTGTGCAGGCAAGATAGTTTTTCCTACTTGTTTGGAATACAAGTTGTCACAAGAGACCGAGACTGTGATCAGCCCTGTTGTCTCGCTATCACTGAGATGCAGAAGGAACTTTCTAGTGGATAGAAATAAATAGACTGTTGTAAATAATTGCTGACTGTCACTGGGAGCACCAAGCACTGTGGGAGAAAGAATACATTAGTCCTCCCACCAGAAGATGTTTGAAAATTAATTCTTCCCCTCAATTGACAGAAACCCCTGTGCCTGCCTCTTGCTTAGAATAAGCAGGGCTGCATCGTGAACAAAGATATTTATGTGTATTAGCTCTTCTTGTTCTTTAGGATGTGTTTCTAGCTCTATACCAAGTGGCTGGGAATACGAAGGGGCTTTTTTTCAACAGATTTTTGGATTAAAACCAAAATAATTGGAGCTTATGAACCGGGGGGCGGGGGGTGGCCTAACAAATAAAAAAAACCACCTAGACCATCCCTCGCTGCCTTGGATTATCAACATCACAGGCCAAAGAGCAGTCCAACTCTCATTATAGGAGTATTTGTAGAGAGGTCATTGTTTTTATTAGCTAACTTGTTTTCAAGATCCTCGGGTGTGAATTGAAGCTATAATGCTTGCAAGGTAAAAAGCAAAGTACCTGAGATATAAGACTGTTGAACATGAAAATGTACAGTAAAATCCAAATCAGTCTAAGTAATTTGTTGAGGCAGCTAATATGAAGAGAAAATGCATAGAAAATGGATAATTAGGTAAAACTAATGAACATGCTTGCAATACTAGATTTCAGTAGATTAATGATACCATATCACTGCAAAAAGCTAGAGGCTATGTTAATCATAGATGTGGGACGTTTATAGTGTATCAGGCAGATCATTAAACCCAAATATCAGAAAAGCATAAGGAACATATGGCAAAAAATATTATTAACTCTAGCACTTGGGTCTTCCTTCAGAATGTACTGGAGGCGTCTTTTTAACACAACAAAAGAAAAGCAGTGACAAAAATATAATCTGTTCTGGTCTTTCTAAAATTGTTTTTCTCTGTAGTCAATGACTGAAAAAACCCCCCACAAAAGTAGGGAGGGTAATTTTATAACGGCCCATGTAGGCCTGAAGTCTGCATATACTTTGTAGGGCGTGGACCACAGCGTAAATTTTCGAAGTGGTTGTACATGCGTGCACCTTGGCGTGGAGTAAGCGCACACATCTGCACCCGTGTTAATGGTTTCCCTACTACACCTCCACTTTGGGAAATGCCTTTTTGCAGGATGCATCAGAGTAGGCGCGAAATCGTTTCTGTGTGCAACTGCAAGAGTCATTTTTAAAAAAGCACATTTATGTGTGTAAAACCGCATTTTATACGTATATGTTTTTGAAAACTACCCCAAAGTAAATAAGAAAGCTAGAGCCGCTGAAGAGGAAATGTGACTTTTTCCCAGCATTCATTCCAGGGACTCTTCCATCAGTTGCATCATCAGAGCACACCTGTGGCCTCCTCAGGTCACAGAAGCTAAAAACACGCTATTTTTGATTTTCTGCTGGAGTGCTTGAGGCTGACGGAAGTCTTGACGCTTCTTAAGTCTCTTCTTCAACCTTGCAGTGTCCTTTGCTGTTGTTTTGCTGATGGCTGTCCGTCTGCCTGAACTAACAGAGCTATTGTTAGCTTCTGAGGGTTCATTTCACTTTCCCAGATGCAATTTTTCTTGGCTTGTTTAGGATTCTTAGTTATGCACTCCTTTTTACATTATGGCCTTCAAAATCATTTTTTATACATTAATTCCTAATGCATGTATGTCTATGGATATGTAAGGTTCTTTGGAGTTACAGCAATCTTACATAGTAGCAGGTCAACATAGAAAGTTAGGATGAAGGGAAAGCAAAGGTCTGTGAGATTGAGCTTCTTCTGCAGCCCCTTGCAGCCCTTCATGGTAGCCTGGGAAAGACAATAAAACCCATCAAACCCCCCCCAAAATTGTCTTGCAGACAGTTTTTGTCTCCCAGAGCCGAAATTGTCTCCATGTCTCAAGAATGCCATCTCCTTGCATCTGTAATCTCAGTAGATTATCGGCTTCACTATCCTTTTCGGTTTCAGCACCAGTAGCAGCAATATCCCAGAGTCTGGCAAGGAAAGAAAATTGAAGAGCTGCGGTTGAAAATAAAATTACAATCCCACCAGGAAAAGAGAAACAATAAAAATCAGATTTTCCCCAGTTCCCCAGTTTTCATGACAAAATGCTTTGTTCACATCAGGATACATTTTCACAAGGGCGTATTACTTCAAAGGTGTGCATGTACTTTTCAGCCTGCACTCACCCAGCCGATTTTCAAATTCATGCCTTTTTTTTTTTTTTTTTTAATTTGGCAAAAATTGTGCGCATTGTGAAAGTGGCCACATACTTTCAGGCAACTAAAACTCCTCTTATAAAGATTTGGCTGCTATAGTGGCAGATGCTATAGTGGCAGATGTCTTTCTATTAGGAACATAGATCCAGACAGGGACCAGTGCAGTCAAAATATCAACATTTTGTTTACGTGCAGGAGGTAAAAGTTTAGCATGCGCACTAAAAAGCCACTAGTGCCCGACGCACGCATTAATTAAGGGATGCATGAATAAGTCAGGCTTGCGCGCGCCAAGTGGATATTAAAAGCCGCCAAGATACACGCGCATTCCTGCAACACACACATTTCATAAGTTTTCAAAAAGGGTCTGGGCGGGGCTTGGACATTTTGGAGTGTGAACCAGGGATGTGTGCATAAATATTTACATGCCCTGGCACGTGCCGAGGTCCCCTGCCCGTAACTTTACTTCTGCTATGGATGATGTGAAAGTTAAAAATTAAAGAAAACCAGGCAGATCTGTGGGGGTTTAAGGGTTGGGGCTGACTGGGGGGAGTGAAGGGGGGGGGGGGGTTGGGGGACCTATCTCTTAACTGGGTGAACTGGGGACAAACTGGTAAAACTAGGACTGGCGTCGGTGCACACTCTGTTTATATTCCCCTGATTTATGCAGGAGATGCGGGATTTGTGTGCACACGTGCGCGTCCACTTAAAATTTGTTGCACATGCATGCACGGCCAGGCTATTTTCTAACATGCGCGCATATGTTAAAAAATGGCTGCGTCCCTAGGCTCCGGCCTAGGGACGCAGCCATCATAGGAGGTAATTTTCAAAGGAGTTACAAGCGTGAATGTTTCATATTATCCTAGCAATTTTAAAAGCCCATGTATGTGCTTAAATAGATGAATTTTAAGACCCTCGCGCGGGCGCACATGTGCTCATGTATGCTGGCCTGCGCCAATGGATGCGGGCATTTTATAACATACGCGCCCATATGCACGTCAGATGTAAAACCAGCTGTACGCGCATACACGTGCGCTCAATTTTATATAGACATGCACATGTGTGTGGGAATGCCACATCTAACGTGTAAGTGGGGAGGATTTTAAAAGGGGTGCATGCCGAGGCTACTTACCCTTTTCCCAGTTTGTTCCCAGTTCGCCCAATGTAGGGATAGAACTTCCTAACCTCCTTCGTTTTAAAGGCTCCCTTCCCCCCTGTCAGACCCGATTCTTAAAACCTCACTGACTAGCCTTATTTCTCTTTTTTTTTTACTTACACGCCAGCAGTAACAGAAGGAAAGTTACGTGCTGGGGACCCCTGGCGCATGGAAGTATTTAGGCGCATATCTCTTGGTCTTCCCTAACATGCCCCTGCCCACGTCCCACCCCTTTTTTGAACTTTTGTATTTGTGCGCATACTGGGAGATACATGCACACATGGGTGTTTCTTAAAATCTGCGTATCACACGTCGGCCTAAAAAATGCATGCTCTCTCCTGGCTTTGGTGTGTGTAGGGCTTTTAAAATCTGTCAGAAAGTGAGCTTAAGCACGTAAAACCTATTGACAATTCAATGGCATGTGTTGTAGCAATTTTCAAAAGCCCACCTACACGGGCAAAGCGCATTTACATGTGTAAAAAAACCTGTTGCAAGCATATAAATCCTTTTGAAAATTACCCCCTTAATTTTTAGCTTGCACTCACAAAACATTGTCTTCACAATGGTTCACAAAACAGAAAAAAAAAAAATTAGTGGATCTCAAAATCCACTTAGGATGGGGGATTTCATCCCACTCAACAAGATCATCCCCAATCCTCTAGTCCATGTCCTGACACCCAACATCAAGACTTCCTCCATGGTCATCAAAGCTCTGCCACTCCATATCAAGACCTCCCCTGAGCATCCAGACCCTGACATTCCATATCAAAAAAACCGTGAACATCAAATCACGCCCCCCCATGAAGACAGGACCCCCCTGAATGATCATGTGATAGTGAAAGGGCATCACTAGGTTGCATCATTCAGCAATTGCAGTGGTGCCAGCAGGAGGGCTGTCATATCTTTTCTACTGATGAAGATTGGGACCGCCGAAATGGTAAGAGATTCATTGAAGAAAGATAGAGTTTGTCGGGAGCAGTGGGGGAGGGTCCCGCCTTAATGGGAGAGTTTGAACCTGATGTGGGAGGAGGGTCCCGCCTTCATCTGTGGGGGTGGGGGAGGATGGGGGGTATCTAATGGGGGTACTTGATATTCATGGAGTCCTGATGTGGGGTGTAAGGGCTTGAATCAGGAGGAGTTCATCTTTCATGTGAGGACCTTCAAGGAAGAGGGCTGATCTCAGTGGGAGAGTTAGGGGGATGAAATCTCCTGTACTAACCAACCCGAAGTGAAAGGGCTGGTGGCATGGGCGATTTTGAGATTCAACGTGCACCCAGTTTTACCTCAAGTAAATGCTTTTAAAATCAGGCCCTTAATGCATAGGACCCAAAGCCTTTCAAAATGTATCCCTTTTTCTCCAGTGGTACCACTCAGTCTAAAACCACATAACCAGATATGGCAGCTTAAGCTGGGAAGATATGAGCAAATTTAACCTTTCTATATTTATTATGAAAATCTTACTTGCTGTTTGAACTTTTAAAACAAATATTTTCCCCCAAAGCAGGCTTGATATTTGGACCTAAACTGCTCCTTAGAAAGGAAGCGTGCAGCAGAAGGTTGCAGGATTTGCACATGGCAATCCAGTCCTGGCTTTACCCTGATACATACGTTCGTTCTGGCATGTTCCAGAACCCTGGTCGGAAAGGGAATCAGGGGTATGTGCTCGGTGCCTCTGCGCTGCTGGCTTGTTGCACTTGGAGGGGTAACATGCACAGCGAGGGAGAGGAGAGAGTAAAACATGGTTATGATAAGGCCGGTAGAAATGTTCAGCCAATTGTTTCATTTGATTAGCAAACTAATGCTGAAAAGAGTGCGTAGTTAGTTAATTAACAGATAGGTGTACAGCCATGAACCTGCCTTATAAAAGATGACCTGACTTACCCCAGCCAGCAGGGGGCCTATTTCAGTCCAAAAGCGAAATAGACCTGGGGGGAAGGCAAGGTGGCCGTCCCAGCCAGCAGGGGGAGCAGGTGAAGGCGAGAAACTACAAATCCCAGGTTCCTAGAACCACCACCTGACCTGTGGGGAGAGCCTGGAGGAGAGCAGGTGGCAGACTTGGACTAATGAGTCACACAGGTGAGCCTAGGGAGCTAGAGGAAGGGGGCGTGCCTAGGTAGCGGCAGTGGCCAGAAAAAGCCAGTGCCAGGAAGCAAAAGAAGGGAAGGAAATGGAGGTAGGTTCCGGGGGAGAGGAATCCTCCAGCTGTGTCATGGGTACAGCCTAGCCAGAAAAGGGAAACTGATAACCTGTACCCTAAGGGAAGTTAGGGCAGGGGTGTTTGCTGGTGAACTGGAGAGCCGGGGGGGGCTCAAACGGTACCTTTGATCCAGCACCTGTGTTAAGGGGTGTTTGCTGGTGAACTGGAGAGCCGGGGGGGCTCAAACGGTACCTTTGATCCAGCACCTGTGTTAAGGGGTTTGCTGGTGAACTGGAGAGCCGGGGGGGCTCAAACAGTGCCTTTGCTCCAGCACCTGTGTTAAGGGGTTAGACTGCTGGAGAGCGGGGGCAGGGTCATTTGTTCAGCTCCTGAGGGGACGGAGCCAATGTAACAGATTCAGCTACTCTGCTTTATAAAATTGCTTTGAGGAACCTCTCTCTCTCTCTGTGTTATCTTTGGGGGTTGGGGGACTGCTTCAACCCCACTCCCTACAAGGAGAACCCAGAAGCCCAGCAAAACCAGGGCCTGTAGAGACCTGAACCAAGGGAGTCCTGTGTGACAGAGGGACTCCAGGGATATCCAGGACTCGTGAGGGGCTTGAACCCGAGGCAGAAGACTGGCACCCAGGGCAGCACGGGCGGTGAGTCTTCACAATATCCTTGACTGACTCCCAGCTGTTGATTCTGTACTTCATGTTACAGTCCCATACAGAAGCTGGTGCACCATAGTCTGTATAAAATAAATCCCTTTTTTCTTATGATTCCACTAAAATATACTTCTCTAATATGGACAGGTTAAAAACAGCTGAAAACATGTCAGCTCTTGTCAAAAACATTTGACAGCAAATCCAGCCGAGCTCTTGTGTTCTAGGTCTTATTTTTCATTCTGTAGAACAGTGTTGTCAGTCCTCAGGTTTCAAAGGTGTTGCATAACATGATCCAAATTTAGCCTCTGGAGTAATAAATTCATATCTATGGCAAGATTTTGAGCAGGATTATGAAAGGGCAGAAGGGAGTTTGGTTATCAAACAAGTGTAGTCTGGTATAATGACTCTTATTTTGCTCTACTTCAAAAATGTTATTTTTTAAGTTAATTTTCTTTTCTCATTCTGGAGTGTTCTTTCAAGTTTGCTTAAAGCACCCAGATTTACTGACTCCCAAAAGAAAAGTAGCATGAGCGATTCTAGGGTCAGATTTACCAAAGAGGTTCTCTTGTTTTCTCTGTTTGTGAAAAGTGTTTAGTAGGTCTCACTCCTAGTCCTATCAAGAAAATTCTGTTTCTTGTAGATATATCTTCACCAAGCTTTGGGATGTCTCTAGCACATTTCCAATGCAAGCAGTATGGTGGCCAGCTGTCCTGCATTTTCGATCAATCACACAAGCTTTAATACTCACGAAACTGGTCTACTGTAACTCCCTATATCTAGGTTTATCGATATCAACAATACATCTTTTACAGCTTGTTCAAAACGCTACAACCAGAACCATCTTTAATCTACCCCGGAAAGGACACATAACACCCATATTACAACAGCTTCACTGGCTACTACAAAATTTTGTCCACTATCCATAACCTGCTTTACAATACAACCTCTGTTTGGCTTTGCTCATTACTACGCATATACAGACTATCAAGACAGCTTCGGTCCATGGACAAATGCATTCTGGAAATTCCCTCAGTCAGAACAGTAAACCTAGCACTAACCCGAAAAAGGGATTTTTCTGTGGCAGGCCCAACATTGTGGAATGCTCTTCCTGAACATATCCACTTGACCGCAAATTCCAAAGATTTTAAGAAAAAACTGAAAACCCACTTGTTCAACAGTGCATTTAACATACAATCACTGCAGTAAGACAGTACTTTACCCATTCTGTTACTAAGACCTTGATGTATTTTATTTTCTATTTTAATCTATTTTTGAATGTCGATTGTTGATATTATGAATGTATCATTGTAAACCACCTAGATGGGCACATACATGCCTTATTTGTGCGGTATATAAAAACTTTTAAATAAATAAACAGCTGTTCTTGTACCTTGGAGGCCAGGCCTGGGATGGCCTGGAGGGCACGCGGCTCCACTGAGTCCATGGCCTTTGGAATCTGTTGCGTCGGAGGTGGACCCTTGGGCTGAGGTGGGGTTGATGCAACCCGTAGGTAGGGACTTAGGGGTCCCCATCATCGGCAGGTGGAGTGGGCTGAAGATAGAGGCCGCTGGAGCTTCACCTATACCAGCCCTCGTTCCATGCGGGTTGAGCCTTTGGGTGCCGGGGCCAGCAGGACTTAGATGGGCCTCGAGGTTGGTTTGTGAAGAAAGGTGGTTCAGCCCAGAGACAGCAGTCGATAGGTGGCGTAGTCCTACCCTGGACTGGGTTTGGTACAGTAACTCAGGCGCCAATGGAACAGAAGGCAACTGGAGGCGCTTAAGCAAAGAAAGGCCGGAGCCTTGTAAGTCCACGTCCAGGGAATAGGGTAGAGGAGGCGTCACTGACAGACTGGGATCAGGGCCGGCGGCAAGCAGAGGTCGTGGCAAGCAATATAGAATTCTGGACGTGAAGAAATCTGTAGCGTAGTCAATCAAGGCAATGGTTAGGGCACAAAGAAGGCAGGCGTAATTAATCAAGGCAATGGTCAGGGCACGAAGAAGGCAGGCGTAGTCAAACGTAGCAGAGGTCTGGGGCTGGAGATAGGCAGAAGAGTAGTCAGGCATAGCAGAGGTCCGGCGCTGGAGATAGGTTGAAAAGTAGAGGTTTGAGTTTTTTGAGCATGTATAGTTTAAAGAAGAATTTAACTATTTCAGATATGTTGTTGGTCATTGACAATTTAGAATCTATAATCATACCTAAGTTTTTTGCATAGTGTTTTATGGGTATATGTTGATTTTCGAATGTAAATGTTTGTGGAGGTTGGTTGTCTGAATCTGGAACTGTTGGTAGGTATACTAATTCTGTTTTTGTAGCATTTAGTTTTAGCCTATTATGGGATAACCAGGTTTTTATTATCTTTAGGAAATATGTAGTGAAGAAAATGGTTTGGACCATGAGTCAGAAAAAGGTATCGTAAACTGAATATCATCTGCGTAAATTTTAAAGTTTAAGTTAAGTCCAGCTAACAGGCGGCATAGAATAAAAGCGCAGATAGTGATGATCCTTGTACACCCGTTTTAGTGGTGTACCATTCTGATTTTGCTTTTCCCATTGTGATTCTTTGAGGGCGATTTGAAATGAAAGTTGAAAACCATTGTAATGCTGTTCTGGAAATGCCTATCTGAGATAGGTTAGATAGTAATATGTTGTGATTTAAAGTGTCAAATGCTGCGGATATGTCAATTCGTACTAGAATGTAATTGGTATTAGAGTCAAATCCTCTGATGATGGTGTCAAATGCTGAGATCAATAGTGAATTCTGTACTGTGGGCTTTTCTAAAGCCATGTTGGTTATTATGCAGTAGGTTGTTATTTTCTATGTAATCAGAGATTTGATGCAGTACAATCAATTCTATAATTTTAGCCATGGAAGGGAGTGTGGCAATTGGACGATAATTGGTTAAGTCTGTGGAGTCATGGTTTTTCTTTTTGGGAATAGATAGAATTGATGTTTTTTAAAGAGAATCTGGGAATATCCTTTGCGAGAGGGAAGCGTTTACTATCTTGGTGATTGATGAAGCGATATGTTCTTTAATGTCTTTGAGTAGATGTCCAGAATAAGGGTTAAAAAGACTTTTTGAGAGTTTAGACTTTGAGAGAATATTGATGACAGTTTTGTCGTTAACATTTGTGAATTCTTCAAATGAACAGATGGATTGAGGTAGAGCTGGTGATGGGATGAGTAACTGAATTCCTCGGATATTTTTGCTGTTTTTTGTTCAAAATATTGCGTATGTTATTGCATATATCTGATGTGGTAGGATATGGTGAATCTTGTATTGTTGTGAGATCTTTCACAATTGTAAATAGTACTCTGGGGTTCCCATTTGCGTTTTTTATTTTCGTTGTGTAAAAAGATTTTTTAGCTTTTATTATTTCTTTTTTGTATTTTTGTAGATTGACATAGTATTCTTGTTTTCTTTCTGGAAGAGGGTTTCGTCTCCATCTATGTTCTAAATTACGGAGTTTGCGTTTAGCTATTTGTAATTGATCTGTGTACCATGTAGAAGTTTTTTTTATTTGCAGCTTTGTATGGTTTTAGAGGTGCTATTCTATCTAAGTTGTCAATTATGCATTTGTTCCAAAAGTCTAACATGTCAGACACATTTGTATGTGGATTTTGATTGATCATTGGTATTAATGTATCTGTGAAAGTTTCTTTGTCGATTTTTTTTTTGTCGTAATGTTGTGTATGTGTTGTGTTCATTGTTGATGTTATTGTTTGTTGAGGTTTTATTCTTTCCTGTAGCTTTTTATGTAAAAATATTTTATTGGGTGAACCAACACAAGTTATACATGAACAAAAGCAGCATATGAGCAAAGAAATATAGAAGTAAACACTGCAAGAATAAGCATAATGCTGATGAGGAAACTGTCACTCCGTTTTAGAATAATCAGTATCTTCTTCCCCCCCCCCCCAATTACCTTCCCCTACCCCCCCCCTTGGAGACCAAGGTTAACAAAAAATAAAGTCCGTACACTCTCCAAATACACAGTTTCAATCATTAAGAGCCAAACTTCTAGCCCTGTGGGGCAATGCCTGTATATAGGATTCCCAAGTGTGCAGAAGTAATTTCCTTCGTTTGGGCGAACTGCGGGCGAAAAGCTGCTCCATCTGCATGAGTTTGTGGAAATGAATCCGCCATGTCCAAAAGGAAGGCGGTTCGGTATCGCACCAATGGAGAAGAAGAACCTTTTTTCCCACCAAACCAGCCTTTTTGAGCAGACTTCGTGGACCTGGATTCACTACTAGATGATGGATGACACAGTGAAACAGCCAGAGATATGGTGAGAATGGTAGGTGAACACCCACCAATGGTTCTAAATAACCCACGATTTGTCGCCAATACTTTTGAATTTCCGAGCACTCCCAAAATACATGAGACAGGGTCCCCATCCCCTTCCAGCAGCGTACACATTTATCAGGCCGGCTTTAAAGGCAATATGAGGCGAGAGATAGGCCCTATGCAAAAATCTTAAATGCATCTCCCGGAGATACATATTGCCAGTAATAGAGAGTATACTCCTCACACTAGAGGAAAAAATGGGAATAATTAACAGGAACGCTCCATCTCAATTCCAGCGGTCAACAGAAACTTGATAAGAGTCCGTGGGAGTACCACGGGCCAACAGCCTATAATAAAGCGAAAGAGATGGGTCCCTTTGTTGATCAAATTGAAAAAGACCATCCAGGGCTTTAAACGCTGCTAAATGTTGATCGGGGGTGCCCAATGACCGATGATAATGTCTAAGTTGCAAATATCCAAAGAAATGGGACCCAGGGAGCCCGTACAGTTCTTGCAAATGATCAAAAGGCAATAGACGACCATCATCATCCATTGCATGACCCAAGTATAGTATGCCTTTGTGATCCCAGAACTTAAAGTGCGCAGTCGTGGACCTGGGAGCAAAGTCTAAGTTACCTCTAAGGGATGTGAAACATGTGCAGTGTCGGGGAATCTCTAAGTGGTGAGTGAGGTGTATCCATGTTTTCCTCAGTGGTGCGATCAGGGGATGAGTAACCAGCAAAGGTGGCACTTTGGTTCTAGGGCTCATAAGAATATAACTCAAAGCCAGAGGTCTAGTGAAGGTGGCTTCAGCCATAATGTTAATAAAATGAGACTTCCCCAAAAACCAGCCGCGAATTAAGCGAAGATCGGCTGCCAGTCCATAGCGATAAAGATTGGGTACCCCATACCGCCCCTGTCCCACGGATGCTTAAGCCATTGCAATTGCATTCTAGCCTTCCCACCCTTCCAAATAAACCGGCGAATTAACCGGTCTACTCGTGTGAGATCTCGAGCTAGTAATACCAATGGAAAATTTTGGAAAACGTACAACCATTTAGGTAACATTACCATTTTAAATAAATTAATCCATCCCCCTAAGGACAACGGTAGGTTATGCCATGCTTGTAATTTCTCCTGAGTAGTTTGAAGTAACAGGGTAAGTTGCGGTGATAGATTTGGTGTAGATCATTAGTAAGGTATATCCCCAAATATTTAAGCAAGCCCTGTGTCCACTGTAGGGGAAAGGAAGCCCCCCATCGCTCCTTAATGGAGTCCGGAAAGGCTAAAGCTTCGGACTTTTCCCAATTAATTTGCATGCCTGAGAGGGCCGCATGGTGGTGAAATAGAGCAAGAAGCATCTGTAGCGACCTGTGAGGGGAAGTGAGAAAGAGCAGCATGTTGTCGGTGAAGGCCGCATACTTAAAAATTTCCGACTTCCCCCCACTATAAAATTGTATTCCCCTGATGACTGGTGTGGACTGGATGGCCAACAAAAAGGGTTCTAAAATGAGTAGGAAAAGTAGCGGGGACAGCGGGTAGCCTTGTCTGGTCCCTCTGCCTACTGGAAAGGAATCAGTCAACCCCCATTAACCAGTATACGTTCTTCGGGGGCATTATACAATAGTTCAACAGCTTGGTAAAAATAACAACACAAACCCGATCAGTTGTAGTACATGGAACATGTAACCCCACTCCACTCTATCAAAGGCCTTCTCTGCGTCGAGACTTACCACCAAATAGGGGTCCTCCACCCTCTGACAGAGTGCCATAGCTGTGACAATCTGACGGATGTTTCGTAAAGCATACCTTCTTTTAATAAAACCCACCTGCCCCGGTTGTATCAGAGATGGCAAAACATTCTCCAAACGTCCTGCGAGAATCTTTGCCAAGATCTTATGGTCCACATTCAACAGAGAAATGGGGCGATAAGACAGCGGCAATAGTGGGTCTTCCTGTAGCTTTTATCATGGGACTTTTACCATGGGACTGGGGTAATTTCTATTGAGTAATCATATGAAGATTGGTTGTGGCAAATTTGGTCTAGAGTATTTCCTTGTTTGTGGGTAGGATCTGTTTTAAGAGTAGTGAAGTTTAGACCTGATAGTGCTTCCTTTAGGTTTTCTACTATGGGATTGTTTTGAGGGTTGTAGAAGTGTACATTAAAGTCTCCAGCAATTATGGTGTTTGTTAAGTCGCAGGGTAGAGTTACAATTGTTTCAAGAAATGAAGATATATTAAGCAGATATTCAAAATATTGGTGGAGACTAGAAGCATTTCTATTGGTGTTTCATTCTTTGGCATAGACTTTTTACAGGGGGTTAGGGAAGTTTTTATGATTGCTAATAGACCTCCTCCTCTTCTGTTAAGGCGAGGTTGAGATATGGGGATGTAACTTTCTGGGCATAGATTGTTTAACGTGACTGCAACATATTCATACAGCCAGGTTTCAGTTAGGAGGACTATGTCCACTGAAGTAGTTGTTATTAAGTCCTATATTATTGGAGTTTATTTTCCTGATTGTAAGTTAATTAACATTATGGTCAATGTTGTGAATAAGGCACTGGCCTCCTCCATGGATCGTCTTCACACCCGACTTTATGCTCTTACAAATAATCCGGTTCCTCTTCTGGCTCCACCTCATCCACAGCCACCTCCATCGATGCCTCAAGCCTTGTTGGCACTTCCAGCGCCCCCTCGCTTCAATGGCGACTCCAGACTCTTCAGAGGGTTTATAAACCAATGTTACATGCAATTTGCTCTGCAGCCTTCCGTCTTCCAGGATGAGTTGACAAAAGTCACTTTTATCCTATCCCGCCTCGAAGGGAAGGCTCTGGGAACGCTCAGACTCTTTGCTGAAGGAACTGGCTCAGTTTGTGGCTGTATTCAGATGGACCTTTGATCCCATGCCATGGCAAGTACCAGCTTACTACACCTCCGTTAAGGTCAAAGATGTCTTTTTGATTATAGCATTGAGTTTCGGACTTTGGCTACTGAACTCGCTTGGCAGGAAGACTGCCTCCAAGCTATCTACCTGGATGGACTCTCCCCGCAGCTGAAAGATGAGCTGGCTGCACGGGAACTCCCTTCCTCTTTGGAGGACTTTATAGACTTGGCAGGCCGAATCGACCATTGTCTTCAAGAGTGTCACTGGGAGAGTCAGATGCCCAAGAAGCCTTTGCGGGTTCGTTCCCGTTCACCACCTATTACCAACCCTGCTCTCGGCAGTAATACTAGAGTAGTCAAGATGGAAGAGCCTATGCAGTTGGGTCATGGGCGGCTGACACCGGAGGAGTGCCTCCGGCGGAGACAAACCGGTCTGTGTCTGTATTGTAGAGTACCTGGCCACCATCTACAGACTTGCCCTATCCGTCCGGGAAACTCCTTGGCCCGAGTTCAGTAGGGGTCCTGAACTTGGGTGCAACTTCTCCAGCCCCTCAGTTATCTGTACCAGTTACTCTGATCTGGGATTCTCGGTCCTTCCACCTTGGCCCAAGGGTCCACCTCCGACGCAACAGAGGATAGGCATTCAGGGTCTAAGGCACAGTGTAATGTCTCTTTAATAGGTGTATACTCAAACTGTAAGAGGCAAATTTTAACTCTTCTGTCCTGTTCTTCTGGCTAAATCTTGGGGGAGGGGGGTCTCCAGTTTCCTCCCTTCTCTTCCTAGATCTGAATTCAAATTGCTATACAGTCTTCATCTGCAAAGTTCTTTCAGATAGCACAGGGTTCTTTCAGTCTAAGGAATCCAAAATCAGAGGTGTTGGAAGGTACATAAAAGACTCGGGGCATGAGCCCATATCGTATCTCCCTGAGATTTTGATAATTTAATTCAATAATCATGATCAGGGCCCCCTGGAAATGATCATATAAAAACCACAGGACATTACTGTTATTTCAGTCTTGCTGGCTCAATGGGGACAATTTTAACAATATGGGTGAAGTACATCCAGACTTTGTTTCCTAAAATGAGAAGCTTATTTTTGAACAGTGGAGTTTGTTATATTTGAGAGTGCTAGTTTTTTTAATCTTTGGAAGTGCTGAATTTTTGTGGGATTGATTTTGAAGGGAAGTTAGGGTAGGGGAGTCCCATGGAAATGAATGATATAATCCAGATGAGAGTGGTCTTAATGAAATTAGGGTGGTTTAACTTGTGTTTTAAACAAAATATTTTAAACATAAAAAGGTTGCCACCAATCACAGTGGAAGAGCCAAAGGAATACACTGTACTGGTTGATTTTTACACATTCAGTGACGTGTTGCCAGTTTCCTACCAATACGCTCTCACCAGCTATGTTCTGCTTGTTTTCACAAAATTATTTAACCCTCCACTACCTCCCTCCATATAAGAAATTAATTGTACATAGAACATACACTAACTTAACACTGAAAATTACATTCCAATCACTGGATTATTTGCAGTGTGGTAACTCGGGCGATAGCGGCTTGGAAATAGCCAGAGAAATATGGAGGCAGATTCTAGCTGTTCCTTAGGTGCAGGTTATTTACAGTGGAAGAAACAAAAGCAAAACAATCAGTACAGCTCACCTTAACTCCAGGGAATACACAGTCCTTAACCTGTCAGGTCTTGCCTGCTTAACCCTTCTAGGCCCTGAGGTCTTATACTCTGGTGAAGGGCTCCTCCCTTCACCCAGTATTCCCTGTGAGTCTGGATCTTAAGTTGCCCAGTCCCTTAATGTAGTCTGAGGGAGTTTCCTATAGACTCCCTCACAGGCAGATTCTGTAACCTTTTACTGGATCAGTGTACAAATTATCTAAGAGTATTGTACATAAGCTTTTGAAACCACAAAAGTCCCTTCTTCAGAATTCACATTATTCATATCTGAATAAGGGGCCTATGTGGTCTTATAATACTTACACTGATCCAGTAAAAGACAAAACAACTTGCAGGGAATCCAATTTACTCCAGTAGCCATACAAATACTAGATCACAGTGTTATACAGTCCAGTTAGTAAACTGAAAATAAAATGCTTTTTTTTACCTTTATCATCTGGGTAGGGTTTCTTTTGCATTTGTCTCAGTCCCTGTTTTTTTTTAATTCCTCTTGTTTCTCTCTCCTGTTTTCATCACTTCCTCCCCTTTCCTGACATCTGTCTTTTCTTTTTGTCTCTATTCTCTCACATCTGGATCTTGTTCCTCCTCCATCTCATCACTCATCCCCCAGTTCTCCCTGTCCCAACATTTCACTTCCCCCATCTCTCCCCTCCATTGCTTCTTTCACCCTCACTGGGTTGTTCCCACCATCAATCTCCTGTATGGCTCCCTCAACAGCCACCACTTTTCTCAGCATTCCCTCTCACCTCCTCTCAACCATTTCATTTCTCCTCTCAACCATTTCATTTCACTCACCTTGTCTCATATTCTTCTATCCCTTCCAGTTTTTCTCCCTCACCCCATCATCCCCATCATCCCCTCACATATTCCCCCATCATCCTCTCTCTGATTCATGTTCACCCCTGTCATCCTCTTCCCATTTCTCCCCTTCCACTCTCCAATATACTCTCTTTAATTCTTGATCATATACGCTCCTCTGTCACCCTTATGACTCTCATACACCAACTCCCCATTACTCCTTTTTCTCACTCTCTCAAATCCTTCTTCCTTCTAATCATTACCTCTTGCTTTTCTCACTTCCCGGTGTGTGCACATGAATGCACCGATTTTATAACATACACATGTTGCCATGTGCATGTTATAAAACACAATATCCGCGTGAAGATGCGTGTGCTGATTTTATAATTGTGCGCACATATGCAGGTGGGTGCCCCATTCGCACGCATGGGGGGAGGTAATTTTTCAATTATGAGCGGTAATGTGATCGGCCTTTTTCCCAGTTCCCTAACTCTAACCCTATCCTTCCTCCCTCTTCCCCTCTCCCCTAAACTAAACCTATCTATCCCCGGCTCTGCTCCCTTTTCCAGCCCCTAACTTTCTGTTCCCTGAATCTGCCTGAAAGGGAGGTGCAGGAGCAGTAAACAGACAGTAGTTTGAGATTTGGGGCACTGGCCAATAGATTCTTGCTAACCACCAGGTGTGGATAAAAAAATGTGGGCTTGTCACTTCTTAAACTACTCGGTGAAGATTTTGAGCAAAAACTTAGTAAAAATAGGGGAACTATAAAATCAGCTCCTTACCATATAAACTCCAAAATAAACAGTCACACTGAACTTAGCAGTCACCTACCAATATGCAGGCAGGAAACTACCATTGCAGCAATCTACAGTGGTGGTACAGTGGCAAGATGGTACATTTCTTTACGTTACACTTCTATGTGCTAACCACTAAGCCAGTATCCCTCCTAGAGATCCAAGGGGATCTCTACACTAATATACTTTTTAATCAAAGTATTAACACATTTTAGGATTAAAAGAAAGCTGTGGACTACAATTACAGCTCTGTTGTCAACATTCACTTTATCAGGTATCTTCTAGTCATAGTCCAATATTTATGATTCTAAGTTATGTGAACTTTTTGGCAGAGAGACAAACAGGGAGGGTAACTCTAAAACATGTGCAAGTGCACCCATATATGCAGGTGTACGGTCGCATACACGCATGCTCACGTAATTTATATCATGTGCAAAAATGCACACACACACAGGGGTAGATTTTCAAACCGCGCGATTTGGCGTACTTTTGCTGGCGCATCAGGCGCCAGCAAAAGTACGCGGGATTTTAGTAGATACACGCGTAGCCGCTAAAATCCTGGATCGGCGCGCGCAAGGCTATCAATTCCGTATAGCCGGCGCACGCCGAGCCGCGCAGCCTACCCCCATTCCCTCCGAGGCCGCTCCGAAATCGGAGCGGCCTCGGAGGGAACTTTCTTTTGCCCTCCCCTCACCTTCCCCTCCCTTCCCCTACCTAACCCACCCGCCCGGCCCTGTCTAAACCCCCCCCATACCTTTGTCGGGGGATTTACGCCTCCCGGAGGGAGACGTAAATCCCCGCGTGCCAGCGGGCCGCTAGCGCGCCGGGACGCGACCTGGGGGCGGGTCCGGAGGGCGCGGCCATGCCCCCGGACCGCCCCGGGCCATAGCCACGCCCCCAGGCCCGCCCCCGGAACGCTCCCGACATGCCCCGAAAACGCTGCGCGGTTCGGGCCCGCCCCGACACGCCCCCCTCAGAAAACCCCGGGACTTACGCGAGTCCCGGGGCTCTGCACGCCGGTAGGCCTATGTAAAATAGGCTCACCGGCGCGCAGGGCCCTGCTCGCCTAAATCCGCCCGGATTTGGGCGGATTTAGGCGAGCAGGGCTCTTAAAATCCGCCCCCAAATAAAATATGCATGTCTACCCAACAACATGTTAGCACAGTGGTTCTCAACCTTTTTTTGGCCGAGACACACCTGACAGATGGTTCTCACATGCGTGACACACTGAACATGTGACCATCACGGGGCTAAATGTAAACATGCACTCTGCATCCACAGGAATCCCCTCAACCCCCAGCAATGAGTGCAGAGCAGATCTAGGGCATTACCCTGTACAACTCACCATACAAAAAAGATATTCTGGTTCTGATGACATCTCATTAAAAGCAAAACAAACTCCTTTTACTACCAGGCAAAATAACCTTCCTTATGAAAAAACAGTAATTTACCACTAATGCATATCTTATTGAGAAAACACAACAAATAAGATTGATACAAATGCCTACATGCTACCTCGGTCACACACCCTTCACCAAGTACAGAAAAATCACAGATTATAAATATGGAGACAGAAACTGGAATGGAAAACCAGAAAAGCCACGCTGCATGCAGTGCGAGCCTGGAGAAATGGAAAGAGGAATAGAGCACCTAACAGACTCTCAGGTTTGCAATAATGCACACAAACTAACCCGCACAAAGTTACACCTGTATTATGGAACACACTCAAACAGATGTACCTACAAATGTCCGTAAACCCCCCCCCCCCCTAAATAAATAAATAAATAAATAAAAAATAACAATCCTATCTAAGAAATACAACTATTAAACGAGGCTCTAAACACTAATACATTTCCGTTTGGGGAAAACAGAATAAGCCAAGCTGCTATAGAGCCCCACACAGAAATAATGGTAAAGCTATACTAAAAATGTTACAAAACAGCTGCTGAACAGAATAATATCCAACAATTAAAAACTCATAAAAATTATTAACGTCGACTGTGTGGGAGGCGGGGAAAGTGGTCATGCGAGGGGCCATTATTGCGTATGTGGCTAAGAAAAATAGACGCTGTAACGCCGAAATTCTGCGGCTTACAGGAGCTCTTAAAGCGGCCCAAAGTGCTCACATGGGGGCTCTGTCTGAAGATGCTAAAGCCCAATTGGATCGGGTGCGGGAAGCTCTAAATAGTCTGCTACATCAGCGGGCTTCTAAATCCCTAAGATTTTACCGATACCAGCTGTACAAGTACGGTAACTGAGCTATTCGGCTTATGTCCCATTTGGTTCGACCACACGGCCAGCGGGCCTCGATTGTGGGAATTAAAGATAGGAATGGGGTGCACCACACAACCCCTCAAGGCATAGCGAACCGGTTTTTAGAATATTACACGACCCTTTATGCCTCGAAGCCAATGGATAAGGAACTCGCTGATACGATGTTTGCGGACTTACCATGGCCAAAGTTAACCTCAGACCAGTTAGAGATGCTGAATAGCCCTATAATTATCCAAGAAATCTATGCGGTTATCAAAAAGCTCTCACTGGGCAAGGCGGCGGGCCTCGATGGGTTGGGGTCTGAATATTATAAAATTCTGAGTTTTGGGGTGCTTGAGCCTGTGCGAGCGTATTATGCCGATTTATTAAATACTGGTAAAATAGCACCAGCCTCCAATCAATCAGTCATCGTGGTTCTGCCCAAGCCAGGGAAAGACCCTGCGGAGGTGGGCTCTTACCGCCCAATCTCGTTGCTCAACGTTGATGTTAAAATCTTGGCTTCTGTTTTGGCTGCCAGGGTATCTCCCGTCTTGCCCAGTATCATTCATGAGGATCAAACTGGGTTTATCCAGGGTCGTCAGGGGGTGAGGAATGTGCGGCGCTTAATAGCTGCCTTAAGCTACCAGGCAGAGGCTGAAGCATTGATCCTGAGCTTGGACGCGGAAAAAGCGTTTGATTCACTTTCATGGGAGTACCTGTTCTGGGTGTTGCAAAAATATGGCTTCTCAGGGGCGTACCTAAAGTGGCTACAGGTGCTCTACCAACTCCCTAGCGCCTCTATTTTGATTAATGGCCTGCCCACTGAGGCTTTTCCGATCTCTCGGGGGGTGCGGCAGGGGTGTCCCCTATCGCCTGTATTATTTGTTATGGCATTGGAGCCTTTGGCCATTAGTATCCGGCGTGCCAAAGACATTAGTGGTATCAGTCTGGGTGGGCATCCCCTGAAGCTGGCCCTGTTTGCAGATGACCTGTTATTATTTGTGGGGAAACCGCGTACCAGTGTACCGGCCATTATTCATTTATTTGATAAGTTCCACTTGGTTGCGGGTCTTAAAATTAATTATGATAAGTCGGAAGCCTTATCCTTACATGAGACTCTTCCAGTTACGTGGGTAGGGGAGTTCCCCTTTCGCTGGGCCGCCGACAAGATTAAGTACTTGGGGATAATGATTCCACGGGACTTAAGGCAGCTGCACTCCTTAAATATAGCTCCCTGCATTGCAAAATTTCAGGATCAGTTGGGGTTGTGGAAGATGTTACCCCTCTCCCTTTTTGGCAGGGGTGCCCTGGTAAAAATGGTGTTGATGCCCAAACTTTTATATTTTTTACATATGCTTCCTTGCTGGTTGACGGTAGCCGAGGTGCGCCGCCTCCGCTCTGCCATACAAAATTTCTTGTGGCGGGGGAAACGGGCACGACTGGCATATGTGGCTATGGAGTATCCGCGAGAATGTGGGGGGTTAAATTTACCGGATTTCCGGCTTTATAACGTGGCATGCCAGATGAGGTTTGTGGGGGAATGGCTAACGGGGTCCTATCGTTACTGCGAAGCGGGGATGCTGGGGCGTATGTCTACCCCGGGGTCTCCGTTGAACCTTATTCAAATGAGGGTGGACCAGCGTAGGGTAGCGTATTATCCTACTGTTCTTTTAACCCCCTGTATCAAAGCGTGGAGATGGCTGCGGAGACAGTATAAGTTATCGGGAGGGCGATCTCTGCTGCTCCCTTTTTTGCAGAATGTAGAATTTCTCCCTGGGCGGGATTGCAAGTCTGTATTTCGTCAATTGGCAGAGCAGGGGGTGATGTTTGCTTTTCATATGTATGATCCTGTTTCAGGTACTTTGCTGGACTTTGCTACGCTGGCCCGGACCTTCCAATTGCCTGCCAAACAATTTTTTGCCTTTCTTCAGGCCCGCCACTACCTGACTGCCTTTGCTTGGACACGTCAGGAGCTTGAGGCTGAAATAAGATTTGCCAATACCATTTTTGATACTGCGTATCTCCGGAACTCCATCGCCAGTTGGAAGCGACTGGGACAGAAGCTTGGTGATGCCACTCCAGTGCACCATATGGCTGTTCGGTGGTCAACAGTCTTGGACTCTACGATCACGGAGAGGCAGATGTCTAGCTGGTGCCGGGACCTATATAAACTGTTACCTGATCTCAGTCTCCGAGAGCTTCAGTTTAAGCTTCTTCATTCTCTTTCCTACGATGACGTTCGGCGGTTCAGGATGAAGCTGGCTGCCTCACCTACCTGTATTAAATGTGGAACTGCTGATGGTACTCTGGTGCACCGATTGATCTCATGCCCGTTATTGCAGTCCTTCTGGCAGGCAGTACTGGAGGTGGTGGGGAAATGCATCGGTGTGCCTCTGCGGCTCAATGCCAGGATGTTACTTTCATGTATGTCTCCTCGACACTTACCTGGCAGTTGTGCTAAGGCCCGTTTTGAGAGGGTCGCTGTCTTGATGGCATGTCGCACTATCCTGGCTGGTTGGACAGAGCCGTTGCTTGCGCCTATACTGGCCTCCTGATTTGGGAGAATGGCCTCACTGGCACAACTGGAATGACTGGATTACCTGGCAGGCAAGAGGCAGCTGGACTCCATGTACTGTGTTTGTTGGGACATTTGTTTTGCTACTTTTCCTAAATCGTTGCAGGAGGAGCTGTGTCGCAATGGGTATACTCTAAACTGGTCCTCTAAAGTGAAGGGGCAAGGGAGGGGGGGAAGTAAGGTGTGAATGCTGGATGGATGAGTGGGGTTTGGGGCGGGGGGCTCGGGTTCAGGGAGGGGGGACCTGGGGGGGGGGGAAAAGGAAAAAATTGGGATGAGCAGTGACTTGGGTTCTTGTTGGTTCTACCTCGTTGGCATTGTTGTACCCATGTAATTATGTACTATGTTTTCCGAGTTGTATGGTGTTATTGCTGATTGTCTCTGCCACCCCGGTAAATAAAAATTATTTTGAAAAAAAAAAAAATTTATTAAAACATGCAATTTGGAATATTTTATTTTTGTGGTGGTGAGATGTGTTCTTGCCAAGTATTGGAAAATATCCACGATTCCACAGTTATCTGAGGTGCAAAGTAAAGTATCCAACATCTATAAATTGAGTAAAATAACTGCCTGTAAGCACCACTCTCTCCCGAAATTCTTTAAGATATGGGCTCCATATGAAACATGGCTACCTGCTAAATGATGTTACTCGATTCCTAAAGGCAGACCCGACAGTCTGCTCGGTTAGAGACTGGTACGTGTTAGGGATAGATTCAATACAACGTACTATACTCGACTTCATTACTTGTTCTGAACCAAGGCAACTTATATAAGAGGCTTACATGGCCATGGAACACGAGGGCGAAGGGGAAAGGGTGGGATTGTTTGGGTAAAATGTGGGAGTATCTTAGATTTAAAGGGAAAGTTGATGACCATTTTGTTCAGATACTGTTATCAAACATGAGATTGTAACAAACTGCTTATTTTTCGCTTTTTGTTGAAACGCTATTGTACTTGGCTTTTTGAATATGTTCATGTACATCCTTGTTTGCATTGCTTTACTTCCAATAAAAACTATTATGGAAAAAAATTATTAAAACATGTCCAAATATCAATAAAATATTTCAGAACAGCAGACATCGCATAATACCCAATAATTAAAATGGCAGTCAGTCAAGAAAAATAAATTTAAAAAGCCACCTTTACTTACCCTCCCCAGCAACTCTCCTACTTCTTTCTCTTCCAAGCCAATAGCAGTCACCAGAAGCAGCAAGGGCTGCTGAAGCTCTGTCCTCACAGTCCTCTTCTTAGCGTCCACAACCAGTCACTCGCACACACACCCAATTACACCCCATGACCAGTCTCGGTCTTTCTCTCACACCAGTCATCTTCCTGACCAGTCTCTCTCTCAATCACACTCATGGTCTCCTATATACAAGCTCTCAATCACACACAAATGCTCTTGCACCCATTCATACCAGCTCTCACCCAGGCTTCCATTCACACCTACACATACCAGCTCTCACCCAAGCACCCATTCACACAAGCTCTCACCCATGCATTCATTCACACCCACAGACACAAGCTCTCACCCAGGCATCCATTCACACCCCCACACACAAGCTCTCACCCGAGCACCTACTCACACCAGCTCTCACCCAGGCTCTCACCCAAGCACCCATTCAAACCAGCTCTCACCCAGGCACTCATTCACGCACAGACACACCAGCTCTCACCAAAAACGTATTCTTTCTTCACTGCAGGGATGGGCTCCACTTCCGCCGTGGCTTTACTCCGGCGGGCCTTCTTTTTGCGCCACCATGGGAATGGGCTCCCGTGGTGGCCTCGGTCGGGGTTGGCTTTCCTCTTTGCCGCCACGGACTGTGGTGGCCTTGCTTCGTCGGAGTTCAACTATTCACCCCACCCCCATGCATTCTGATGCCTGCCTCATCGGCCAATCAAAGGCTTTCTCCCTTCTTCCTACTCCCACTGGTAGGTAGGAGGTTTCCGATTGGCCTGCGTGGGGGCAGGCAGAATGAAGGAGGCTTCCCACTGGGCAATGGGGTTAGGAAGAAAGGAGGCTTCCAATTGGCCCGCGGGGCTGGAAAAAGGGAGAAGGGAAGTGCAACAGGCAGTGGGACACTGGGAGATGTGACACACCTGCCGGTGTTTGGCGACACACTAGTGTGTCGCGACACACTGGTTGAGAAGCGCTGTTTTAGCATATCAAAAAATATGCAGCATGTATTTTAAACACACCTGCATAAATATTGATTTCTCTGGCTAAGTAGTGCTGTGGTGTCTTCTCTGGCTAAGTAGAGCTGTTAAGGCTTAGCCGGATAAGTAAAATAAAAGAGCTACAAAAGTGGATAAGTAAGAGATGGATAACTAGTGTTTGAAGACTTATCTGGCTATTTTATTTATCCAGTGTTATGCCCCTCACCTCTGATCCAAAGCGACCCTGCATAGCCTCCAGCAGCATGCTGTTCCAAGGACTTCCTATGGCACAGGCTGATGATGTCATATCCTCCAGGTGTATATAAGGAAGTCTCTTGCAACCAGCCAGCACTTCAACAACAGGACTCCTGGTGTCCTTGTGGTCCAGTGTGTGGTGCTGTCCTTGTCTTGTTCCTTTTTCTGTGGTTCCTTGTCCTGGTTCCTTGCCTTGTCCCTTGCTCCTGTGTGCTCTGTTTATCTGCTCTTGTCCAATTCCTGCTTGTTCCTTTTCTTGCTTGTCCTGTTGGTCCTATCTGTCTTGTCTGTTCTGTTTGTCTTGGACTGACTACCTGGATCCTGACCCTGGCCTGGCTCCATCCTTCTGCTGCCTGTTGCCTGCCCTGACCTCTGGTTTGTTACCCATTCTGCTGTTTGCTGCTTACCTTGATCCACGCTTGCCTGGACTCTTGTCTTGGATTGCTCTGAGGACCCACCTAAAACTTGCCACCCTCTGTAACCCAAGGACTCAACCTGCAGGGAAAGGGACTGGTATAGCAAAGCTCCTGTCAGTCCAGTCACAGGGTTTCTCCACAGGCTGATGGGGTGGGCCTAGTGGACTTGCTCACTAGGCAGTATCAACCTCCCCTCGGCTCTAGGGGTCCACTTCAACAGGCGTTACATACGCTATGTAGCACTTTTTAAGACTTATTCCGATAAATGGCAGCTTTGCCCCCTAAACACGTAGGGTCGGATTTTAAGAATTGTGCGCGGGGGTAGATTTGTGTGCGCAACCCGGCGAGCACAAAACTACGCCTGATTTTATAACATGCTAACTCAGGCCTGGATTTTCTAAGGTCACAGACCGATAGCCGGCAGCGAAACTGCTGATGATAAGGAATCTTACCTTTCGCCGCCAGCCCTATATCTACCAGTTCACATTTATCTACATGTTTATTAACCCCTTCAAAAAAGTGAAGCAGATTAGTGAGGCAAGACTTGCCTTGGGTAAACACCAAAGATATTTTATTGGTACCAAACGTCATAAAAAGCCTGACTCAGGCCGAGTTTCGCTCTGTGCTGAGCTGCTTCAGGGGCTATGATTGTAATGCGTAAGGTGGTCACCTTGTTGTGAACGTGTACTTTAGAAACCAGCTTGATGTTTATTCTTGAGTTGCTTAGGTAGGAATTTGGTAAATGAGATCAGTAGTTGCCTGCAAACTTCAAATTCATTAGGATTCAATATAAATGATGTCCATGCGGTGTACTGAATGTAGCAACACTGACCAACCAGATTAGTAATGTTGTCAGATTACCATCTTGGCTAGGTGGATGGTAGTATATTCCTATCACTATACTCTTCCTCAACACACAGGGGATTTCTACCCATAGTGATTTGATTGTGCATTTACTCTCATGCAGGATCTTTATCCTGTTGGACTCTATGCCATTCCAGACATAAAGCACCACCCAGCTTCCCAGATGCTTCTCTCTGTCATTGTGATATAATTTTTACCCCGGTATAGCACTGTCCTATTGGTTATCATCCTTCCACCAATTCTCTGAGATGCCAGTTAAGTCTGTCATCATTCATTGCTATATATTCTAGTTCTCCCATTTTACTTCTTAGACTTCTGGCATTTTTGAGTTCTTTCAGAACCCTGGGGTGTATACCATCCAGTCCTGGTGATTTTCTATTCTTCAGTTTGTCAATCTGGCTTACTATATCTTCCAAGTTCACCATGATTTGGTTCAGTTCATCTTGAAAACCGCCTCCAGAATGGGTATCTCCCCAACATCCTCTTCAGTAAACAACAAAACAAAGAATGTGTTTAGTCTTTCTGCAATGGTCTTATCTTCCCTAAGTGCCCCTTTAATCCCTCGATCAACTAATGGTCCAACCGACTCCCTCGCAGACTTTTGCTTTGTATATATTTTTTAAAGTTTTTATTATGAGTTTTTGCCTCTATGGCCAACTTCTTTTCAAATTCTTTCTTAGTCTGTCTTATCAATGTCTTACATTTAATTTGCCAGTGCTTATGCTTTATCTTATTTTCTTCTGATGGATCCTTCTTCAGATTTTTGAATGAAGATTTTTTTTTTATCTAAAATACTCTCTTTCACCTCACCTTTTAACCATGTGGGTAATCGTTTTCCCTTCCTTCCACCTTTCTTTATGCATGGAATACATCTGGACTGTGCTTCTAGGACGGTATTTCTTAACAATGTCCACGCCTGTTGCACACATTTTACCTTTATAGCTGCATCTTTCAGTTTTTTTCTAACTATTTTTCTCATTTCATCAAAGTTTCCCTTTTGAAAGTTTAGTGCTAGAGCCCCTTTCCAGTCATTAATTCAAATTCAATCATAATGTGATCGCTATTCCCAAGCGACCCCACCACAGTTACCTTTCTCACCAAATCCTGCACTCCACTGAGAATTAGATCAAAAATTGCTTCATCTCTCATCAGTTCCTGAACCAATTGCTCCATAAAACTGTCATTTATTCCATCCAGGAACTTTATCTCTCTAACATGTCCTGATGTTGCACTTAGTCAATATTGGGGTAATTGAAATCTTCCATTATTACTGCACTGCCAATTTGGTTAGCTTCCCTAATTTCCCTTAGCATTTCACTGTATGTCTCATCATTTTGGCCAGGTGGATGGTAGTATACTCCTATCGCTATAATCTTCCCCAACACACAAGGGATTTCTACCCATAAAGATTTGATTGTATATTTAGTCTCTTGCAGGATCTTTATCCTGTTGGACTCTGTGCCATTCTGGATATAAAGTATCTCCCTGCCACCAAGTTGCTCCTATCACTGCGATATAATTTGTATCCTGGTATAGTACTATCCCATTTGTTATCAATGCCATGAAGTCTATGTCCTCATTCACTGCTCTACACTCTAATGTTCCCA
Source organism: Rhinatrema bivittatum (assembly GCF_901001135.1). Classification (NCBI taxonomy): domain Eukaryota; kingdom Metazoa; phylum Chordata; class Amphibia; order Gymnophiona; family Rhinatrematidae; genus Rhinatrema; species Rhinatrema bivittatum. Next base: position 55,941,742 of record NC_042617.1, read on the forward strand.
TCTTACTTCTTAAACTTCTGGCATTAGCATACAAACATTTCAAAGTGTGTTTTTTTGTTTATATTAACAATCTGCTTTTCAGTTGACAGGGATAAATTGGAATCTTATAGCTCAGGTGAGTCTTTAATTATAGGTACATAGACTACTTTTCTTATTATTGGAACCTCTCTGTTGGGATGTCCTGACTCTAATGCTTCATTAGTTTCCTTTGAAGATACCTCGGAATCATGCACTGCTGAGTGACTGTCGGCTTTCCCCGTTGATTCAGTTTAAAAGCTGCTCTATCTCCTTTTTAAAGGTTAGTGCTAGCAGCCTGGTTCTACCTTGGCTAATGTGGAGCTCATCCCTTTGGAAAAGACTCTCCCTTCCTTAAAAGGTTCCCCAGTTCCTTACAAAACTGAATCCCTCTTCCTTGCACCATCGTCTCATTCACACATTGAGACTGCTCTGCCTGCCTCTGGGGTCCTGTGCATGGAACAGGGTGCATTTCAGAGAATGCTACCCTGGAGTTTCTGGATTTCAGCTTTCTACCTAAGAGCCTAAATTTGGCTTCCAGAATCTTATTCCTACATTTTCCTATGTCATTGGTGCCCACATGCACCATGACAGCCAGCTCCTTCCCAGCACTATCTAAAATCCTATCTAGGTGACTCACAAGGTCTGCCACCTTCGCTCCAGGTAGGCATGTTACCAGGCAATCCTCACGCCCACCAGCCACCCAGCTGTCTACATTCCTAATAATTGAATCACCAACTATGACGGCTGACCTAACCCTTCCCTCCTGGGCAGTAGCCCTGGGAGACACATCCTCAGTGTGAGAGGACAATGAATCACCTGGAGAGCAGGTCCTTGCTACAGGATCATTTTCTGCTGCACCAGGTTGATGCTGTCCAACCAGAAGACCTTCTTCCTCCAAGGCAGCAACAGGGCTGCCAGACTGGAGTTGAGATTTAGCTACTGTGTCCCTGAAGGTCTCATCAATATACTTCAGACACATCCATGCTGCCACTTCTGGGGTCCTAGCAGCAATGATGAATGGCACACTTCCAGTCAAACAACCTATCCGGAAGGGAGATTGGGCACAACTCCACCCCAGCCAGCACATGCACTCTTTGTCAGTGGATTCCATAATGCATGTCCTGGTCTGGATCTTTGCAGAGCCAAACAGTTGAAGCCAAGCTCAAGTGCATTGTAAAATGACCCTTAGCACTCGACATAATTGCTGCATATCTTCTGTGCAAATGTAAAGGTTTTGACTAATTGGTAATGCTGCTTGACTGAAGAATTTATTGAAATTAGCACCTTTGGAGCTCATTGCTTTCCAATAATCCGTTAGTAAATTGACAAGTGCCGGATGACTGACAGCAAGCCAGAGGCTATTTTGGTTTGTGTCTAATGTATCTCAGCATTCCTCTTTAAATATGTATAAATTGAAAAAATGTCCCACAGAGACAACCTGGGACCTAGAGCTGTAGCAATTTTTTTTTTTTAGCATGGCCCAGTAGCTTTCTGCAAAATGATATGCCTCTCAGCATGAGACAGAAAGATTTGGCTTCTGCTGGTTGGTTAGGTAGCTCCTGTACCACAGATAAGCAATATTTGCAGACTTTATTTCTGAGCCAGGATTTGTTGTAAAGTGTGTTTGAGCTCTGTATTTGTTTTATAGTCAGACGATTAAGGGTAATTTACCATATAGGATGAACATGAGACATCTTTGTGGAACGTGAGCTCCACTGGGTCATTTAGGTCAATGATCTGTAAACATTGCATGCCAGATTTGGTGAATTTTTATCCCTTTAATGCAGAGTTATTTTGCTGATAGACGGACAGACAGATGGACATCTATCAATTGTACATTCTTTCCAACATTCTGTATACTGGAAAACATGAAAAGAGTAGTCAAAGTATAATCTTCTGAGGTAACAATATCATATACTATGTCATTAATATTTTATTTAGATATTTTGCTGTAGTGCTAACCAAAACAATTATGGAAACCCCTGCAAAAAAACCACTGAACACGTACAGAGACCAATATTCATAAAACCCTAGAATATACAACTTATCCGGCTAAAGTTAGCCCACTGAATATCCCATAATAATATTATCCAAGTATACTTGCCTGGATAACTTTTAAACCTAACTGGCTATTTTTGAATATCTCTTGAGAAAGCTGTTTCTCCTGAAAACCTGAAGCCAGAGTTTTACCGCTACTCTATAATGTGCTTTTGGAGGTTAAATTTGGTGTGAGTGCATCTCAGAAGCTGATTTATAATTGGATTAACGAATTGAGTCTTACTCTTGATGTCTTTTGGAGCAAAGGACATGGAGGACTCTTTCTTTTAAGAGTGACATTACTTATTCAGCTCCTTCACCACACTTATAGGTATCTATGGACACCCCACTCATCAGGTAAGTCACTCCTTCTCCTCCAGCACCAATTCCCAACTCTGAGCTTTCCTCCTGGCTGTGCCGTATGCTTGGAATAGTCTTCCTGAACTGGTGCATCATGCTCCCTCTCTTGCTATGTTTGAATCCCATCTAAAGAACCCACCTTTTTGAAACCACTTTTAAATTTTATTCCTGAATATCTGATTTTAGTCTTGTTAACTAACTTTCTTTTATTTTATTTTTAACCATTGTCTTGTTTTATGAAATACCAACAGGCTTAGAAAAACGGACGCTCTTTTTTACCAGCATCTATTTTCAAACCCGCTGACAGCCACAGGTTAGGAAAACGGACGCCAGTAAAACTGAGCATCCGAGGGTGTACATAAAAAACTGCTTTTCTGTACACCCTCCAACTTAATATCCTAGCGATATTACGTCGGAGGAACCTAAAGTAAAAAAAGAAAATCTAACCCGCCGGTCAGCGGGTTAGAAGAATGGATGCTCAATTTTATAGGCGTCCATTTTCCTAACCCGTGGCTGTCAGCAGGTTCGAAAACTGACGCCAGTAAAACAGAGCGTTGGTTGTCGGACCTGCTGACAGCCAGCTGTACCGATATTAAAGAGATGCTAGGGACGTGCTATTGTCCCTAGCACCTCCTTATTAGTGTGACTCCTAATTTAAATAGAGAATCGCGTACCCAGGAGAGGTGCCTGGACGCGCATCGGGAGAGTGGGTGCTCAACACGGAGCGCTGGGTCTCCCACACTTTTTACAGAATCATTAGATTGTAAGGTCTACCGGGCAGGGATTGTCTTTTTTTGTACAGCACTGCATATGTCATGTAGCACTATAGAAATTTAGTAGTAGTAGCAGTGGTAATATCCGGAGGTTCACATTAGGTTAGCTGGTGAACAGACAAGTTATCCAGCTAAAGTTAGCTGGATAACTTGTCCCGGCAAAAAATGTAACAGTGCCACTTTAAGCAACTATGGGGGTCATTTATCAAAATGTGCTAAGGCGTTTTCGCATGTGTTAAGGGCTTATCGCATGCGAAAAGCCCCGTTAATGCATGCAATAGGCCCTTACCGCATGTGAACACGTCTTTAATGCATGCAATAGCACCATATCTTTTGGTGTGATGCAAATTTGAAAAAGAGGAGGAGTTAGGGGTGGGCTGGGTTTGCAAAGTGCTGTTGCACAGACTTAACACCAATTTTAATTACACCTTTTTCAGTAGTGTTAAGCTGTGTGATAGCTTGTGTTACAGGGCAGTAAGGTTTTATTGCATTGTGTGATGTCTCCTTAAAGGCCTGTTTTAGTAGATTTGAAGCTCCTGGAGCCTAGCCATTTGGGAGGGGGGGGGGGGGAAGAGAGAGAGAGAGAGAGAGAGATACTGACTAGCCATAATGTCCTCTCCCTAGATAGGTATTTGTATCCCTATGGGTGGCCCACCTAGTAACTTGAGGTGAGGTTTAGGTATTAGTGTAGGGGGTTAGGGGCCACTTTGACATTCAACGTGAGACATATGAACAGAACAGTGGTCTCTTGTGAAGATTTGATGACCTACAGAGAGAGGAAACTCACCCAAAGATGAGATTTGGGAAATGTTCTCTCCACCTAGCTTGATGTTACCCAGGTAGACAGTCCATCAAGCTAGGTGGAGAGAACATTGCACAAATCTCATCTTTGGGTGAGTTTCCCCACTCTGAGGGTCATCAAATGTTCACAAGAGACCATTGTTCTGTTCATACGTCTCATGTTGAATGTCAAAGTGGCCCCTAACCCTCTAACCCCCTACACTAATACCTAAACCTCACCTTGAGTTACTAGGTGGGCCACCCATACTATTCTCCCCTCTCCATTTGGAGAATCCATGTAAGAGTTTAGTGGGACTGTGTATGTCCTAAGCCCTGGTACTGAGTGTGCCTCTATCTTCATAGTTAAGCCCAGAAGTCCAACAATAGAGATCACACTCTGTAGGGAATACTATGGATGCTTTATCCAACACATGCTATTGCATATCACTGTTTGTAGCACTGTGGTCCTTCACACAGAAGTAAACTTACTGAAAATATTGAGCTGTTACGTCAGTGGAGCAATCAGGCAGAATAAACGGGCTGTTTATAAAGGCATATGTTCTGCTGTACATATAGTAGTCTATAAGTTTTCAGTAATCAGAGATAATGGGAAAGTAAATGATGACAGACCTATATTATTAGGGACCAGATTTACTGTAGAATAGATAAATTTGCCATTAAGATAGCCTTGCCGAGTAAAGAGCAATTCCAACAAATGAACACATTAAAAATATTATTACGCCTCCAACTAAGTTGTGGTTGTGAACTTTAAGGTTTGCGTATTAATATTTTTCAGAAAGGGTGGGTCAGAAGAATGGCCAGTGCTACCTAAAATCCTTGCAGTACACACTTTTCCTTATCAGTTGCCAGAAGGGAGCCATCTAGTGAAACATTTTCACTTGTAACAGCTGTTTAAATGTATGACTTGAGTAATGTAATATAATGTTAACTTAAATGTGACTACATTTATATTACTGGTATATGGCTGAGTGGGTACTTTTGGTATTTATAGGTAAATTTCTCAGATATTTCAAATTTGTATCAAACAAAAAATTGTGCCTATCTGAGAATTCCAATCTTAACTAATTTTTCAAACAAGCATGCTGTCTGATAGGCTCTTCAGTTGAAAGGCACGCGGTTTTAACAGGTCCTGCAGCTCAGATTGAATTGCGAGCTGGCTCCCTCAGCCTCACCTCTGTAGTGCTCATATTAGCTCAGGATGGTGCAACTTTAAATGCTTTTCCATAGTTACAGGAGCTACAGATTGTGTTTTTGAATTTTGAAGGTAGGAACCAATCACACCAGCTAAGCAGACTTAAGAGGCTCTGCCATATTACGTCCTTCCAAGAGCTGAAACAGGGCAGGGCTAAGGAAGTACCTGCTCTCTGTTTCCTGGAAATTAAACGTGGCAGCCTTATTATTATTTTTTTTTTTTTTACTTAATTTGACTTTTTATGCTTAGTGGGGTGTTTTAAGTCCCAAGGGCACACAATCTTATTTATATCTTCAAGGGCAGCTTGGGCTAACCATTCATTCCTAAGGGGGGGGGGGGGGGGCGGGGAAGCTCTTGCTTTTGGCCCAATGATGAAAAGAGGTCGCCGGTGTGTGTGCTGTACTTTAAATGCTTCTCGTGGGGTGAGAGGCTGTAACAATTAGACAGGACCAGGTCTGGGTGTTAAAATAAGATTTACTGATTATTTGTCCAAAATGACGAGTGTACATCTGACTGTAGTTACAGGGATTTTTCTGTGTAGGTAGGTGGCCTTATTACCGACCTCTGGGTAGAGCCCATGGTGATGTTAAATGTGCACAACTCTCCCAGCGGCCTTCTCATGGAATCCGAGTGAGAAGGTTCCCCCTGTCCTGATTTCTTGGGGGGAAATCCGATTGGAATTTCCTTCTCGTGTACTTTCTTCCTTTGGTTATGCTGTTACATTATTCCTCAGCTGTTACTGCACGTGATTTCTCTGGTGGAAAAATCTAGGGACCAGGCTATTCACGGCTCTGAAATCCCAGTGGGGAAGGAGGATCCAAAAACCTCCCCACTACTCTGTAGTTCCAAAAATACTTAAAAGTCTTAATCTGGATATCTTCTCTGCCCTTGCTGTTCCTCACAGCAGGATCCATCACTGGTGCTTGCCTACCTAGGGAGTAGAGTAAGCTCACAGGTCTTTGGTCCCCTGAAGAGAACCCCTTGCCCCAAAGGGGTATAAGAAAAGTCTGTCTCGCTTTAAATGATAAGAAGGACCCTCAGGCAGGGAGTGCACAGGGAGGCCTCTCTTCCAAAAGAAAACTCCTTTGGGCAAGGCTGGGAGGCCCTACCAGAATGTGGAAAAAATACATGTTTACTCTGCAGCTGCTCTCATTAACTCAACCCCACAAGTCTTAAAATGGCTGGGCTAAATAGCACTGAGTCATCCAATCAGAACCTCTAGGTGAGAGAAACTGAAGGGATGGATGGCTCCCACTAGGTATGTTCTAAGGACAGGGATAGTGGCATCTGGTGGCCAGACCTGGTAGGGGTGCCACATTTATTTATTTACTTACTTAAAAATTCTTTTAACCCATATGTTTCATTTAGAAGTTCACAGTATCTTACATACACATTCATAAAAACAAGTATGGGAACTAATACATATGATTAGAAAACAGATAATGTACATCTATACACGATAGGAGACCCAATATTAGTTTTGACAAGCCAGCTTGAACAGGTGCGTTTTTAAGGCCTTTGAACATTTTAAAGATGAAATCATGCGTACTGGTTCCGGTAAGTTGTTACACAGAGAAGACTCTGTTCCTTGTGATCTCTAATCTTGCTACCTTCACAGTTGGTACCTCAACAGGTTTTTGTCTGCTGAACTTAATTGTTGCGAGGGTTTGCAAAGTGGAAGGATTGAAGCCAGTCAGGTGGAAGACTCATTATTTAATAACTTGTACATCAGGTTGAGAATTTTATTATATTGATCTCCAAGCAACTAGTGAAGCTTCATAAGTGTGAGAGTAATATGATCTTTTAATTTGCATCCCATCAAGATTCTGGCTGCAGAGTTCTGGATAATTTGTAAGGGACATATTGTAGAAGAAGGTAGTTCAAGATAAAATCCAATGAGTTTAATATCAATGCCTGTAATACAGATTGAAAATCTTATGCTTCTAACAAAGGTTTTAAGTTTTTCAACAATTACAATTTATAAAAAGATGCTGGATATGTGTTCATTCACTGACAGGGTGCAATCGGTTAATATACCAAGATTCCTAACGGTTTGTTTTATTGGAATCTCCTAATCTTTGTTTAAGAGATATTGGATAGGGGCATGAGGGGTTTTTTTTTATTGTCGAAAGTATGATTACTTCGGTCTTTGAAAGATTTAATTGTAATCTGTGATGCACTAACCATTGTTTAACTGCATTGATACAAAGAAATGCTATATCCAAAGTATTGGTCCAAGAAAGGGAGTATGGTATGAAAAACTGAATGCCATCAGCATAGAAATTGTAATTGGCACCTAGACAAGAAAAAAGTTTATAGAGTGGAGACAAATATATATTGAACAGAATGGATGAGAGGGCAGAACCTTGCAGAGCACCAAAGGTGATTTTGAACCAGTTGGAGTGAGATGGATCTATCTTGGGCCTGGATTCATCATTTTTCACGAAAATGGGGGGGGGGGGGGGGGGCGGGCCTGTGAAAGCCCGCAGCCTTTGCACCACGCAGGTGCGATTTTGGCGGCCGCGGTGCACCGGCTATCGGCTTTCACACCGAATAGCACCACCGTGAAAGGTGGTGCTCTTTGGTGCGCTACTGCCGAAGATAATGCTAGTAACATTATCGCCAGCAGTGAAGCCACCGCCGACTCCTCCCCTCACCCTAATTTGCATTATATCGCAAGCAAAAAGGACCTTTTCGCATGCGATATGGCCTTATCACATGCGTTAGGGACCTAACGCATGCGATAAAGCTTTAGAAAATAACCCCCTTGATTTGTTGTGAACAATCTGATAAATAAGAGTTGAACCATTTTAGGACCATTCCGGATATGCCTATTGAGGATAATTGGGTTAGAAGAACTGAGTGGACAACAGTGTCAAAGGCAGCTGTTATGTTGAGTAATACGAGCAAGTAATCTGTGTGGTATAAAAACTGCAGAGAATCATGCAGAGAATTTAAAATATATTTTCTATTACTAATGCTCTAAATAATTTACACTTGATGCAATGGGGCTGATGTAATAAGAGCTACGCTGAAATCCGCGCTGATTTTTCTGCGTGGATTTTTCTGATGCAGGGCAAAAAGCAGCGGAAGCATGGGATATAATAACGGCTGCATATGCTAATTAGAATCACGCATAAAATTCTATGCACACCAAACATAATAGTCATAATGCACATAGTAATGCGCGCTAATAGCCCTATGTAGTAAAACACGCAGAAAGTTGCGCATGGCATGTGAATGCCTAAGATTGATTCTTGGGGCAAAAGCCTTTCTTTTTCAAAAAAAAAGAATAAATTAGTAGTCAAGAAGTTGATGTGAAGGTGGTTACTCCTTCATGGTTGGACTCTGACCGCCGGTGAGAGTGTGAAATTCAGACTGGTGATTCTGCCTCATTAAGAAACTGCCTTCTCTCTACCAGTTCCGTCTGCCACTTGGCTGACCCGCACAAGCATCAAAAAACCAACCTCCACACCAGCGCTTTCCATTAACTCCTGCCCTGACCCAGATGCTAAAAACCCGCATTAAAAAAACCTGCACTAACCCAATCTCCCTGCTAGCACAGCTCCCTACATTGCCCATGATTAGATAATCACCTCCTTTGCATGCCATTAGCATGCAATCATGCAGAAAAAAAGGGGGTCTGTAAATGCACTTGTATGTGCTGTTTCCTGTGCACAAAACCCTTATTACATACCTGTATAGGGCTTGGTGCAGAAAAACACGTGTACAAAAGTGTTGCGCTTGGAGGTGGACCCTTGTCCTGGAGCAGTGGAGAACGGCTCCCTGGTTGGACCCAGGAAGCACCTGCCACCAGGTGGTGGAGCACAGGAGGAGACAGAGGCTAGCTGGGGCTTCACCACTGGAAGCCCGCGGTCCCATCGGGTGGAGCCCTTGGAGACCCGGGCCGCTTGGATTTAGGTGGGCCTCGCAGGGACTCACTGATAGGAAGGATAAAGGTGTGCCCACCAGGATCAAGGGTGCGCGGTCGATGTCTTGACTGAAGGCCTGAGGAATCAAGGAAGGCCATTACAGTGTTTGTGATGACAAGGCTAGGAACAGGGCCAGAATCAAGGAGGCGTGGTCACGGATAGCTGGGGTCGAGTTCCAAGGATCAGTCTGAGAGAGGTCAGCCAAAGCAGGGGATCAAGTTCCAAGGAACAGTCAACAGTCCAAAGCAGGGGTCAGGTTCCAGAGGTCAGACGTGGTCAGGGAAGCAGGCAAAGGTCAGAATCCGGGCAGCGATCAGCGTGGTTAAGGAGACAAGCAAAGGTCAGTACCAGAGAGTCAGTCCAAGAGGTACTACCTGGGGGAACGCAGGAACAGACAGATGCTGCAACACGAGGATGCTGGAACAAGGCTGGAACATGAGGATACTGGAACAAGGCTGGAACAAGACTGGAACAGGCTATGAGACACAGAGGCAAACTCAGTACACACATGGTGTCGACCCAATTGCCAAGGCAAGGAAGTGCAGGCAGGCACTTCCTTTAGTAGTACGTTCAATCAGGGCAAGCTGCGGAGCTTGGACCCGCCCCTAGCCCTATAAGGGACCGGGCGGGCCGTGCGCATGCGCTTAGGGGCAAGGCCGACGCCATGGAGGATACTGAGTCCCGCCGTGAGGCCTGGTGCGCTGAGGAAGGCCCGGCAACCGCCGCCGCGGGATGCTGAGGCCTGGAGGAGCTTGCAGCAGCTGCCGGAGAGGATGACCCGGGACCTGCAGTGGAGTTGGATAGGTGAACATGCCCGTGTGCGGGCCGAGCATGGATGGGGCACGCAACAGTACCCCCCCCCCCCTTCTAGGCCTCCCTCTACGCGGGCGAGGTTTTTCAGGGTGAGCCCTGTGGAAGGCTCTAAGGAGATCCTTGTCAAGGATATTGTGAGAAGGTTCCCATGAATTCTCCTTGGTTCCGTAACCCTCCCAGGATAAGAGGTATTCCCATCTGCCTTGATGCCAATGGACGTTGAGGACTTCTCTTACCTGAAGAGTCGTATCAGGTTCAGTGGAGATCCAGGGTAGTGACAGATCTCTTCGAGAAGGCCAGGATAAGACTAGCGGCTTCAGCAGAGAAACATGGAAGGTGTTATGAATGCTCATGGCACGTGGCAGTTGTAATTGGTAGGACACTGCTCCCACTCTCCGTAAGACTGGGAATGAGCCGATGAACTTCGGTGCCAGGCAGTGTGAAGGGAGTCGCAGTCTTATATGATGAGTGCTTAGCCACACGTTCTGGCCAGGACAGAAGAGTGGAGTGGGACATCTGTGGGCATCTGAAGTCCGTTTGGAACATTCTGCAGCCTGATTGAGGCGTTCCTTGACTTGGTTCCACACCTGACGAATGGTTTGGGCCATGAACTGAGTGGCTGGCAAGGGAACAGAGAAGGGGTACTGGCAGCGGTAAGCGTGGTTGTCGACCAAACACCACGGAAAATGGCGATACATCGGTGGCAGCAGAAACGTGGGTATTATGCAAAAATTCTGCCCAAGGCAGCAGATTGGACCAGTTGTCCTGTTGGTCATTCACATATGAGCGGAGGTAAGTCTTCAGGGTCTGATTGGTTCTTTCTGCTTGGCTGTTGGCCTGGGGTGATAGACCGACATAAAATTCAATGTGATGTTGAACTTTTTACATAAAGAGCGTCAGTACCTTGCCGCGAACTGTAGTCCTCGGTCTGAGATAATCTCTTTTGGGAGACCATGGAGGAGGAAGACATGTTTTAGAAACAGTTTAGCCAACTCTGGGGCCGACGGAAGGCTTCTCAGGGGGATGAAGTGACCCATTTTATAGAAACAGTCAATGATAACCCAGATCACGGTATTGTTCTCTGACGGTGGACGGTCTGTGATAAAATCTGTGGATATACTTGACCAAGGTTTGGTGGGAGCTGGAAGCGGTTGGAGGAGACCCCATGGACGCCATATAGGGGGTTTCTGTTGGGCACAGATGGGGCATGAATCTACGTAGTTGCGGGAGTCTTGCACCATACTGGGCCACCAGTAGAATCTCTGCAACATTTTGAAGGTTCTGGCAAGGCCCGGATGTCCAGTCAGCTTAGAGTCATGGGCCCATTTGAGAACCTGCTCACGTAGTCTACATGGAACAATGGTCTTTCCAGCAGGGACTGTAGTGATCACTGTGAGGGATACACAGGCAGGGTCAATGATATGTCTTGGGACATCGGGAATATCTTCGGGTTCGAAGGATCTGGAGAACGCAACTGCGCAGAAGTTTTTCAAAGCCGGTTGATAGCGCAGTTCAAAATTAAATCTCTCGGAGAACAGCACCCATCGGGCTTGCCTTGGATTCAGGAGTTGTCCTTCTTTTAGGTGTTCAGGATTCTTATGATCGGTAAAAATGGTGAATTTGTGTTGCGCCCCTTCCAACCAGGGGCACCACTCTTGGAGGGCCAATTTGACCGCTAGGAGTTCCCAATCTCCGACTGTATAGTTCTGTTCAGTAGGAGACAACTTGTGCAAATAGAATGAACATGGGATCAGTGTCCCCTTGGGAGAAAATTGACTTAACACCGCCCTCGCTCCAATAGCAGATGCGTAAACTTCTACGATGAATGGGCGACTAGGGTCCAGATGTTGTAGGCAAGGGCCGGAGCAGAATGCTTCTTTTAGTGTATGAAAGGCGGCTTGTGCCTTGGGAGTCCACACATGGGTGTTAGCCCCTTTTTTTGTCATGGTGGTGAGCAGAGTGTCTAGGGTAGCGTAATTAGCCATAAAGCTTCTATAATAGTTCGCAAAGCCAAGGAAGTGTTGCAAAGCACGGAGGCAAACTGGCTGGGGCCAGTCTCGGATACCTTGAAGTTTTTCTGGATCCATGGAGAATCCTTTGTTGGAGATGATGTACCCTAAAAAGGGCAGATGGTTTTGCTCGAAGATGCATTTTTCCAACTTGGCATAGAGTTGGTTCTCTCTTAGGCATTGAAGTACGGTCTTGACATGATCATGATGTGATTCTAGATCTTTCAAAAGATCAGGATGTCGTCCAGGTAATACTACAAAGGAATATAGGAGATCTTGGAGGCTTTCGTTCATGAGACGTTGAAAGACAGCAGGGGCATTACATAGGCCAAAGGACATCACGATGTACTCGTTGTGACCATCCCTAGTGTTAAATGCTGTTTTCCAGATATCTTCTGGTTGGATACCTACCAAATTGTACGCACCCCTCAGATCCAACTTGGTAAAGATTTGAGCCCCTTGGAAGCGATCAAACAACTCGCTGATGAGGGGTAGCAGGTATCTGTCTTTTCGGGTGATGGCATTAAGCCCTCTATAATCAATACAGGGACGTAGTCCTCCATCTTTCTTCTTGACAAAGAAAAAACCTGCTCCAGCGGGAGAGTGGAAGAGTCTGATGAACCCTTTATCTAGGTTCTCTTTAATATACTCGGACATGGCGAGGGTCTCTGGGCAAGACAATGGGTAGGTTCTGCCCTTGGGGAGCGTCATGCCCGGCAGAAGTTCTATAGGACAATTCGTTTGCACAGTGGAGGTAATGTGTCTGCCTTCTGCTTCGAGAAGACATCTTCAAACTCGGCGTACTGGGTAGGCAATCCAGTAAGGGTGGTAGACTTTATGACGGTTACCACTGGGGATACTTGTTGTAGTCAGGTCTTCTGGCATTTAGGACCCCATTGTACCAACTGCAGGGAATGCCATTCGAACTGAGGTCCATGAACCTGGAGCCAGGGCAGCCCCAGGATGACGGGGTGTGTTGAACACTTCAGCACATAGAAGGACATCTCCTCCTCGTGGAGAGTTCCCATGGTAAGGCGGACGGCCACTGTTTGGTGGGTGATGAGTCCTGGAAGGTGTTCTCCTTGGATGGAAGCAATGCCGAGTCTCACCTCTAGTGACAGTAGAGGGATGTTCAGGAGCTTGACTGTCATCCATGATGAAGCTGCCACTTGTCCCTGTATCAACAAGGGCAGTGGTGGTGAAGGATTGAGACTCGATGCCAAGGGAGACTGGAAGTAGAAGTTGGGGGCCGGTGACAGTAGCACCCAAGCTCGGGACCCCTGCCGGGCTCATGTGTTGCAGTTTCCCAGACGAACCGGGCAGGACTGTCGAAGATGTCCAGAAGCACCAGAGTAAAGGCAGAGACCTTCCTTTCTCCGACGAAGACATTCAGTCGAAGACAGCCGCTCACGGTTAACCTGCATGGGTTCTTCAGTATGCAGTGGTGATGCTGAGGAAGTCCTGGATGGAGGACTTCTGGCACGCATTGGGCATGGAGTAGGAGATCTCGAGGCCTTTACATCTAGGCGCCGTTGCTGAGTTGGTGGTCGATCTTCCCGGTGAGGGAGATCAAGGTCCTCTAGAGACACGGGAGTTTCACTGAAGGCGAGTTCATCTTTGAGAGTGCTGAGGAAGATGGCTTGCAGGCATTCCTCTTGCCACCCGAGTTCAGTAGCCAGGGTCCTGAATTCCACTGTATACTCGGAGAGGGTTTTCGACCCTTGACGAAGGTGGAGGAGGTTATGGCTGGCTACCGCTTGGCGGCCCGGGTCGCTGAAGATCTGCTTGAAGACAGTGACAAATTCAGACAACTGGGAGAGCATGGGGTCGGATCATACCCACAATGGAGAAGCCCATGCAAGAGCCTTTCCCTCAAGGCGAGAAAGGATGAAAGTCACTTTCGTGGCCTCCGTTAGGAACAAGGAGGGTTGCAGTGTGAATTGCATGAAGCACTGATTAAGGAAGCCTTGACAGAGGCTTCCTTAATTGAGGAGGTGCTGGGAGAGCCATTGTTGCTCTGGGTAGCAAGGAAGCTGACAGGCCCACGGGAATGGCCAGGGCTGTATCTCACAGCTGTGAATGGAGCTCTTCAACCGAAGAGGCTAATGATTCCAAGGCTCGTCGATGCTCTTGGACTTTTGCGGCCAACCCTGGTAGGGCCCGGGAGGCGGGGGACTCCGCCAAGTCCATAGCCTTGGCAAACTGTTGCGCTTGGAGGTGGACCTTTGTCCTGGAGCATTGGAGAATGGCTCCCTGATCGGACCCAGGAGGCACCTGCTACCAGGTGGTGGAGCACAGGAGGAGACAGAAGCTAGCTGGAGCTTCACCACTGGAAGCCCGCGGTCCCCCCCGCTTGGAGCCCTTGGGGACCCGGGCCTCTTGGATTTAGGTGGGCCTCGCAGGGTCTCCCTGATAGGAAGGATAAAGGTGCTCCCACCAGGATCAAGGGTGCGCGGTCGATGTCTTGTTGCTATTATTTGTGATAATTGTGGGTGGATTCTTGGGCCAGTGGCAGATGACCACGCCCCCGGGGGAAGATCCCGAGAAGGGCCACCGGTCAGGCTCAGAGTTGGGAGACAGACACACCCTAGATCTTTTATTAAACTGTATATTGAACCACCAGAGGTGGCAGTAGTGAGCTGGAAGAGCCCGGCTGGGCTGTAGTCCCTCAGGCACTGGAGCAGCGATCCCAGGATGGCTGAGTTGTAGAGAAACTGAAATATAGTGAGTAGGCAGAGTATGCAGAGTTCAGGAACAGAACCTGGATGGTAACACTCACACAATAATTTATTTATTTATTTATTTATTTAACATTTCTTATATACCGATGACCGTTTGCACATCGCATCGGTTTACAGTTTACATCGGTTTACATCGGTTTACAGTTTACACCGTTCGCACATCGCATCGGTTTACAGTTTACATCGGTTTACAGTTTACATCGGTTTACATCGGTTTACAGTTTACATCGGTTTACAGTTCGCACATCGCATCGGTTTACAATAATCTCTTGAGGCAGCCCAGAGGCTGGAATGAAGTAGGCCCTCGAGGAGCAAGTACCTGGTTCCAGGGAAAGCTCTGAGAGAGAGATGGTAACTCACTGGTGTTGTAGGCAGCGGTGACTTCCTGGCAGAAGTAGTATTCGGTAGCAGATCTGGGAACGTGGGCCCTCGAGGAGCGAGTACCGGTTCCAGACTGCGACCTGAAAAGCAAGAGAGAGCACGAGGCCCCCGAGGAGCGGGTACCCCTGGTAAAGTCCGAGGAGGCAGAGTAGCAAGGTATGCAGACAGCGAATCCCATCCGCAGCGATACCTGGAGGAAGCCCTTGCTAACTCGAATAGCTAGCAAAAATGAAGACCTTAAGTATCTGGTGAGAATGCCGTTATCTCAGGGGGACGCCCCTGAGGTTTGCGCCAAAGCTGGTACTTGAATCGGGGCTGCGCCACACGCCCTTAGACTTCAGGAGAACATGGCGGAAGGCAGCGTCTAGCCGGTCCGGGAACGCCGGAGGAGGTCGGGAAGATGATGCCGCAGCAGCCAAACTTCCATCAACCAAAGAGGGAGTCGGAGTGGAGTGGAGCCGTCGGGCAGCGACGGTCACAACACTTGACTGAAAGCCTGAAGAATCAATGAAGGCCAGTTCAGTGTCTGCAATGACAAGGCTAGGAGCATGGCCAGAATCAAGGAGGCGTGGTCAAGGATAGCCGGGGTCGGGTTCCAAGGATCAGTCGGAGAGAGGTCAGCCAAAGCAGGGGTCAAGTTCCAGAGGTCAGACGTGGTCAAGGAGGCAGGCAAAGGTCAGAATCCGGGTAGCGATCAACGTGGTTAAGGAGACAGGCAAAGGTCAGTACCAGAGAGTCAGTCCAAGAGGTACTACCTGGGAGAACGCAGGAACAGACAGACTCTGGAACACGAGGACGCTGGAACACAAGGATGTTGGAACAAGGCTGGAACTTGAGGATACTGGAACAAGACTGGAACAAGGCTGGAACAGGCTATGAGAAACGGAGGCAAACTCAGTACACACACGATGTTGACCCGATTGCCATGGCAAGGAAGTGCAGGCAGGGGCGGCACCGATGCCATGGAGGAGGCCGAGCCCCGCCGTGAGGCCTGGTGTGCTGTGAAAGGCCCGGTGACCGCCACTGTGGGACACTGAGGCCTGGAGGAGATTGCAGCAGCTGCCGGAAAGGCCAACCCGGGATCTGCAGTGGAGTTGGAAAGGTGAGCAGGCCCGAACGCGGGCCGAGCACGGAAGGGGTGCGCAACAAAACGTGAGTATAGGTGCGCACAAACCTACGACAGCTTCAGCACACATTATTAAATTGGCCCCAATGTTTGTGAAAACTCAGGCTTATAAAGTCATTATTTAATGTAGTGGTGAAAGTATGTTGAAATGATATAAATAAAAAAACTGAAAACAATGAATTGAAAAATGACAATTTAGAAGTAGTTTATTTTAAAAACTGCCCTAAGCTTTATTGAAACTATATTTGCAAAATTAAAAATTATATCCTTGCCTATTTTGCATTTATTGACTTACGAGAAGGCTGGGGAGTATCCCCTTAGAAGCAGTCTTTGGGTCCAGTTAATAGATGCATAGTAGGTGATCCTGTGGGAATCTACAGCATCCAGTGGGAATCAAGAAGGGAATTGGGGTGAGCACTTTAAACAAGTCTGGTAGGTCAGATTGGTTACCCGCCTACACTGAGTCTTCCTCATTTATGTTGCTTGATTAATAATTGCTTTGGAGGCAAGAAATATTGATATTTCAAGCAATTCATCTCCAAACGGCACTTAAATGAAAAGGATAACACTATATTTTGTTCTAGAGTTCTTTTCTGGTTTATTTGCCATTCTCTTAAAATACACTGGACAAATGTTTTCAATAATTTTTTTACAATTCATAGACAATGAACATTTGTTCTGTGTAAGCACATAACACAGTTTTGATAAAGTCCTTTAAAAGAAAAAAAAATTGTCAAGACTTATATTTGCTATTGTCTAACAAAAGCAAAAGAACTGATGGCTACCTACCATGCTGGTATGAGTTTTAAAGCAGAACCTTCACCTGGCTTACCCTCATGTAACCTTGCAATATAAACATTTTCATTTGTTCCACTTTTATATAAACTGTGTCTATAGCATTGCAAGGCTCAGATTTTGTAATGTTCAAGAATGCAGGCATTTTCAGTTCAAACCCAATATCAGTGATGAAACTGTACAACTTATAAGCATATGAAATCACAATGACAGAGAGGAACACCCGGGAAGCGGTGTGGCGCTTTATGTCCGGGATGGCATAGAGTCCAACAGGATAAACATCCTGCATGAGACTAAATGTACAATCAAATCTTTATGGGTAGAAATCCTTTGTGTGTCTGGGAAGACTATAGTGATAGGAGAATACTACCGTCCACCTGGTGAAGATGGTGAGACGGACAGTGAAATGCTAAGAAAAATTAGGGAAGCTAACCAAATTGGTAGTGCAGTAATAATGGGAGATCTCAATTACCTAGTCAAAAAAGAGAGTCAATGGTATACTACACAAATATAATCAGCAAAAAATTAGTGGAAACCAAAATAATTTTTTAGTATAGCCTAAAAGGTGTCAGCGAGCCTGACGTTGTGACACTTAGAAAGTGACCAACCGGTCTACACATCACCCACCTTTAAAAATTCTTTTTTAATGAAAAAATATTTTTTTGTTTTGTTTTTGGTATATTGTAAAAATGTCCTCAAATTTGCACTGGTGAGAGACTCTTCACATTCTATTTCAACAGACCCAACACGGCCCGTGTTTCGCTGTGAAGCTTCTTCAGGGGCATGCAGTAATATCAATAATAGCGAGTCACATCATTTGTATCATTTTGAAATGGACACAGCGTCTCAATGTCTCTTCGCCATCTCAATGTCTCTTCACCGTCTCAATGTCTCTTTGCTTTCCAGCGAAGAGACATTGAGACGCTGTGTCCATTTCAAAATGATACAAGTGATGTGACTCGCTATTATTGATATTACTGCATGCCCCTGAAGAAGCTTCACAGCGAAACACGGGCCGTGTTGGGTCTGTTGAAATAGAATGTGAAGAGTCTCTCACCAGTGCAAATTTGAGGACATTTTTATAATATACCAAAAACAAAACAAAAAAATATTTTTTCATTAAAAAAGAATTTTTAAAGGTGGGTGATGTGTAGACCGGTTGGTCACTTTCTAAGTGTCACAACGTCAGGCTCGCTGACACCTTTTAGGCTATACTAAAAAATTATTTTGGTTTCCACTAATTTTTTGCAGATCTCAATTACCCCAATATTGACTGGGTAAATATATCATTGGTACATGCTAGAGATATAAAGTTCCTAGATGGAATAAATGACATTTTTATGGAGCAATTGGTCCAGGAACTGACAAGAAAGGGAGCAATTTTAGATCTAATTCTCAGTGGAGGACAGGATTTGGTGAGAGAGGTAACAGTGGGGTGGGGGGGCCGCGTGGCAATAGTGATCATAATATGATCAAATTTGAATAGAAAGACTAGGGGGCACTCCATGAAGTTAGCATGTGGTACATTTAAAACTAATTGGAGAAAGTTCTTCTTCACTCAACGCACAATTAAACTCTGGAATTTGTTGCCAGAGGATGTGGTTAGTGCAGTTAGTATAGCTGTGTTTAAAAAAGGATTGGATAAGTTCTTGGAGGAGAAGTCCATTATCTGCTATTAATTAAGTTGACTTAGAAAATAGCCACTGCTATTACTAGCAATGGTAACATGGAATAGACTTAGTTTTTGGGTACTTGTCAGGTTCTTATGGCCTGGATTGGCCTCTGTTGGAAACAGGATGCTGGGCTTGATGGACCCTTGGTCTGACCCAGTATGGCATGTTCTTATGTTCCTAAGAGAAGTAAACGTGGTTAACTTGCTCATAAACATAAGAACATAAGATTTGCCATACTGGGTCCATTAAGTCTAGTATCCTGTTTCCAACAGTGGCCAATCCAGGTTTCAAGTATCTGGCAGGATCCTAAAAGGTGGATAGATTACATGCTGCTTATCCCAGGGATAAGCAGTGGATTTCCCCAAGTTCACCTTAATAATGGTTTATGGACTTTTCCTCCAGGAACTTTTCTAAATCTTTTTTAAACCCAACCGTACTGACAACTTTTACCACATCCTCCAGCAATGAATTCCAGAGTTTAACTATGCGTTGAGTAAAACAATGTTTTCTCCTATTTGTTTTAAATGTATCATCTAGTAATGTCGAGGTCCATATTCAAAAGCCATTTAAATGGATAACATAATAGTTATCTGACTAAGGTGATCATTTTCCAAAAGTATCGCGTGTGAAACCTAGATCGGGGCGGGTTCTGGGCGGCGTCCGCACCGGAAGGGGAGGAGTCGGGGTGGCACCGGGGTGGACGCCGCAAAGACATCACTGACGGCGAAAAGGTAAGGAGCCTTATCACTGTCAGTAATGCGGCCAATAGCACCTCCTTTCATGGTGGCGCTATTGGTTTGCGAAATCCGGCTGCGATCGCACCGCAGTGGTGTGATTGCTGCCGGCTTTCGCAGGCCCGCCCCAGACCCCCGTTACCGTCGGATTTTCTAAGTTCTGCGAACTTAGAAAATCCAGGCCTAAATGACTTACCTGGCTATATTTAGCCCTTTCATACAGGTCATAATGTTAGTTTCTTTTGACAGATGTTTTTATGTTCTTTGTTCTGAATTCTATTATGCATGCTGATTTTGTACGTCACCTAGAGACTGGCACCAAGTGACAAATACATAAATAAATAATATGTTTGCAGCTTTTTAGTTTTGGGCTAGATTTTGTGATTGGTTGGGCTCTAAAAAGTTTTGGCGACACTGTCAACAAGTCCAGGCTGCAGTAGGCGTCAGCAAAGGCAATCTCCTGCTTCCATCAAATCAGGCAGGCAGTCCTAAAATGCTTACAGTGCATAAATCCTTAATCACAAACAAATAATAGCTTTTCGGCATTGCATCAGAGCAGATTTCCTTCTGTCCTGGACTAGCAGAATCAATGATCTGCCTGCACATGTTCTGTCATAATTACATCAATCTCAACCTTATATACACACATCTTCTATTGTTAAACAGATAATCAACGTTTAAACACAATATTTTTCGAAAATTTAAATGCATTTACTCAACTTTATTATGCAGCTAAAAAACAGTAGTTTGCATAGAAACAAATCCCAAAGACTGCACTAATATACAGACATAAACTATTGCTGGAAAGTCCATTATAAATCTCTCAAAACCAATCACAACTAACTCCAGCTCAATTTTAGGGACAGACAATATGAAGGGCTGCTTGCCTGATCTGGAAACAAATAGCTTTGAGGCATTGCATCAGACTAGGCTTCCTTCTGTCCTGTGCTAGCCTGTAACCTTACAGCTCTGAAATGGATAGAGCACAGTTTTCAGCCCTGCAGTATCACTAGCAACACATCACATGATTCAATTGTCTTTTACTACATGTGGGTTATATTCAGAACTCCCTGAAGGCCTGGAGAAATGAGCATTATTTCATCTGTCAAGCACCTAAATGCTATTTAAATTTAGCCATAAATGAAAAGAGTGAATTATTTTTTAAAGTATGCATCAGTGATTAATTTGAGAAATGGGGAGTCCGTACCTTTCAGTTGTTGCCAAACAATGAAGTTATCAAGGAAATAAGAAATTGGAGCACCCACCTTCCACCGAGGTGACAGAGAGTGTAAAACATGTGACTGGAAATGAGTTCACAAAATTCAATTCTGTTATTTTTCTTTTTTTTTTTTTTTAGCCTGATAGTTTTCTAGCCTGCTCGTTTGGGCATCAGCTGAATCAGAGCTGACCCCCACTGGGCTATGGTGCTATGAGCCTTCATTGGCAGCTGCCTGGGTTTTGGCCCTGTTTGGTATCCCTCACCCAGTCCACTTAGTTCCATCATTGCAGCAAGAGTCCTCAGCTGGAGGCCATGCTCCAGGGCTCCTTCTGGGGCCAGTTGTGCAACCCAGTTATCAGGCTATTGCAAGGGCTTCCCGATCAGCATCCTTGGCCTTGACTGGGCCAGGGAAAAGAAGAGCTGATATGGGAATCAAACTCATATCCTCTTCTTCTTCAGGTTCTTATGACCTGGATTGGTCACTGTTGGAAACAGGATGCTGGGCTTGATGGACCCTTGGTCTGACCCAGTATGGCATTTTCTTATGTTCTTATGTTCTCTATCATCTCCCACTGGGCCGGCACATTCAATACCCAGAACACAAATGTGGGGCCTCCATGGCCTTAGACCTTCCAAGACCACCTGGAACACAAATTCAGGCTATTGGGCCTCTGTATCCCCTGCCCCAGAAGACAAATTGGGTCTCTGTACCTGTTTACCTCAGATTCCACTCCTTCCTTGCCTCCCAAAAATTAGATTCAGGAATTTTTACTAGCAGGAGAAAAAGTAGATTAGAAGTGTGCCACTGCCACTCTGATGGGGTTTTGAGCCCAGAAGTCCCAGTTTGAGCTTTGGCAGATGGGGATCAGACCTGTAACGTCTGGCAATTGTGTAACCAAAAGCCAATCTTTGCTTAGCAGTAGGCCCAAGGAAGCAGTAGGTAGAATAGGTTAGTGGATGGGGGAGGACATTCAAATTCAGTCCCTCCCTTTGAGGGGCCCAGAAATGGCCATCTCCCTGGGAGGCCTTTATAACTGCTCTCTCCTGAGAGTCTAGAGGCAGTCTTGTATAATTTTTGGAGAGTTAGGAGGTGGTAGGCACTTACCTTTTGTTGTACTTTTTAAGCCCGATCGGAGGGAACAGGCTAGGCTAGCCTGGGAATCCTGATCAGGGTAGGAGGGTAGTCCTGCTCCCTAGCTGCTTTGGGTACCCCCGCGGGATTTTGACCTTTTCGTGGCAGGAGCCTTGCTGGACACCTGGGTCTTTCCTGGATTCAGGGAACAGGGAGCCCTGCGTTCGGGATGCCCAGGAATAGGGAAGACCTGCTTGTTTGAGGTGGTGAGACCCGCTGCAAGGGATATCTTCAGTTGCCTCTTGAACGAGTAGATGTGACTCGGTTATTTTCACTTTCGAATAATAGAAGGACTAGGGGGCTTTCCATGAAGTTAGCAAGTAGCACATTTAAGACTAATCGGAGAAAATTCTTTTTCACTCAACGCACAATAAAACTCTGGAATTTGTTGCCAGAGGATGTGGTTAGTGCAGTTAGTGTAGCTGGGTTCAAAAAAGGTTTGGATATGTTCTTGGAGGAGAAGTCCATTAATGGCTATTAATCAATTTTACTTAGGGAATAGCCCCTGCTATTAATTGCATCAGTAGCATGGGATCTTCTTAGTGTTTGGGTAATTGCAAGGTTCTTGTGGCCTGGTTTTGGCCTCTGTTGGAAACAGGATGCTGGGCTTGATGGACCCTTGGTCTGACCCAGCATGGCAATTTCTTATGTTCTTATGAAAGACTATTAAGTTGAGACATCCAGGAGGAAGATGTTTGGCTGTCCCTTCCTGCCTGCATTGGAGCAGGGTAAGAGAACCTTTTACTAGGGATCCCTCCCATAAGGGACCCAGAGGAGAGTGAGAGACTGAGAAAAATCCAGAGAGTGGAAGAAAACTGCTATCCCGTGAGTACAAGGACTGCAAAGAGCTTCAAGGATGCCATCAGGGAGTCTTCAGCCCCTGGGGGAGAAAAGAGAGATTAACTCTTTGAGCAAGGAGAGGATTTTTTCCCTGCCCAGCTTAAAGGTTGCCCTGCCCATCGGGACGTCTCACCTAATCCAGGAGGGTGCTAGGATCCCCCGCCTGTTGAAAGATTCCTGCACAGATAGAGGTGAAAGCTGGGAACTGAGGAGAGAAAAGGTTGTGGTGGGCCGGAACCATATTTATTGTGCCATCTGCAACTAATCTTATTCAGTAAATTTAAGCTTGCAAACTAACCCAGTGCGTCCAGCATTTTTATTTGGGAACGCAGCTCTAAAGAGATTTTCCCTCACCCAGGGATAACCAAAAGGATGCCCAGCCATCACCCCTTCACTGGGACCCGAAAGGAACCCTTTCCACCCCAGCCAAAGGATCTACACCCTGGGGAAAGGGGCACAGAAAAGAGCTAGTCGGGGTCCCTGCCCCAAAGAACTTACAAATATGTTTATGGCCCCACCAGTGCAGGACAGGTGCACCGGGGTGGGGTTACAGTTGGAGGGGGGCAGGGGGTACTTTGGGAGCTTGGGGTGATGCATTGGGGTGGAAGGGAGGCTGGTGATGTCTGTTAACAGAGCACCCACAATCCAGCAAAGTTAACCAAATCTCCTGAGATATGGTTAACTATGCTGCATTAAGTGGGCTGTGTTAACGCTCATGGATATTAATGCTGGATATTATTACAGCATTAATGGGGGTTATTTTAGGTCAGTTGCATGTGCCTTAGCTAACACTAACACCCATTAGTACACAGGCTCCTTTTTGTCGGGCTGTTTGCTTTCATGCTCACAGTTCCATTAAATATTCTGAATAATGAGCATACCTTTGGTCTAGTTTTCCACTGTAATGTTAAACCTTATTAAGTGCTCACAATTTTCTTTCAATTAAGGATTTTTTTAAATTATTGCTATCTATAGCTCCATCTTTTAAGGAAATTGTAAGGGAAAACCACAGAAATCTGCCTTTGTGTTGTTGTTTCTTGGGTTTTGTTTGACGCTTTCTACTAAATGAGTTATTTACTCTGGGAAAAATGAGACTGTTACTGCTATTACTGTCGCTGGTTGATTTTCTCCTCCCTGGCCCACATAGTTCAGGAATGGTAGACAGATATCTCTAGCAAATGTGATTATAATGCCGGCACAGCTCTCTAATAAAGCTGTTAGGAGAGCTCATTAGACACACACACAGCCTGACCCTACCTTAGTTATCTCCCTGACTGATCTCGGTGAACATTCTCCTCCTTCAAGACAGTTTCTTCATTAGGCAGGGCATTAAGACAGAACCATTTGTCACGAGGATATAATGATTGATTCATCTTGCGAAAAGGACGGTAAGCTCCCTCGTATTTTCAGAAATCATCCACATTTCTGAAAGAGAATTCACATCACTTAGATTTCAGTCCATCTGGGTCCTATCCTGGGCAATCGGATGGGGAAAGGGACTGGATGCCTCCGGCATGCCTGGTTCAGTCAGTCAGCTCATGGGGGAGGGGGGGGGTGTCTTAGACACAGCCATAGTGCACTCTTGAGGCGAACAGCAGTGCTACATGGATTCGGGCAATATGCAGGATTTAAGAGGCAAGCCCAGTATAACAAAGTAAGGTGTCTTTTGCTCACCTATATGAATCTCTTCTAGTTTGCATTTGAAAACAAATATCAAGCAATTCCCACAACGGAAAACGTGCAATGTGAAACTGTTGAGGAGTAGATGGTTTTTTGTAACAATAGTCTAAATGTTAAAAAAAAAAAAAAAAACCCACCCCAAGAAGAATCCCTCATTTCTATTATATAAGCATGACGATGCCTAGTAGCCACCTCTGTACAAAGAATAAAGACTGGGCTAATGGCAGAAAAGTGAATGCCGTTGCGATGACTGTAGTTAGGGTGAATGGTAGATTGCATTGGATATGCTACACAGAACTACAGTGCTTGTATTCAAACGTTTTTGAAATGCTGAAAAGGAAGGCGAAAGGAGAAGGTGCTGAGGCGGGGGTATATGCTAATGTACATTTAGCAACCAGCTCTGAGAAGCATGATTCTCTTTTCACGAAAGGGGCATTTACGAGCAGCTGTAGCTCTGCAGTCTGTTGATTGCATTTATGTTTTAGATATCATAGATGGAATAAAATATTGTGACAGGATAATGGCCTCCTTCTGGAAGATGAATGCAAAGGCACAGACTGTAGTTTAGCCACAATATTCTGTCCCATTGACTCTTATTTCTGTCCCCATCAAATCTGTAAATTAGCTGCAGTTTTGATGGCTTGGCAATGGGTTTCAGTATGCTGGCCATTCAGAAACCAATCTAGTCATTATAGCACTGCTTTCTTTCATGCAGCCAGAGCTGCATTTTTTGGAGGAGCCCAAGGTTAACATGGGTGGACACTTCTGGCAATCCACCCCCCTCCTATATGGGTCTTCAAGGCAATGGCTACAAAATGCTTTTTTAAAACATTTATATTTTGCCTTTTGTGACGCTATAAAGTGGATTATATTCAGTTATTGTAGTTATTTCTCTGTCCTGAGAAGGCTTACAATCCCTGAGGCAATGGAAGGTGAAACCGCTTGCCCAAGGTCACAAGGAATATTTGTGTATTTGAACCCTGGCTTGCCACGTTTGCAGGCTTCTGCTCTAATCACTAGGCTATGCCTCCACTCCATTCCTCCACCAACATGACCGGTGTTGCTTACAGAGCAATTCTAGAAATGCCAGAAGCCAGGCACAAGTTCTGAGCTCCCAGTGGTGATTTGAGGTTTCGGGAGGTGTGGGTGAATTAGGGTCTCCTTGGCTGTGTGTGTGTGTGTGTAGCCCAATTGATGCAGCCCTCAGAGTAAATGCTTTTATCCCTTTTAGGAAAGGGGGGGCAGGATGGAAAACTTCTGAGCCTAAAGGCCTGCAACTTGAATTACTTAATTTGAGGGCTTGGAGGGGGTGGTTTCCAGGATCATCTGGCAGGATTGGCAGACTTTCACTGGGGTGGGGGGTGGGAGATCGGGCCATGAGGCCTGCTTAGGAGGCTTTCTTTTTAACTGGAATCAATGCTTAACTGGTGATAACTTTAACTTAAATGACGATAATGAAAGAATATCATACTTGGACAGCTTTGCAACTTAACTAGCGATATTCAAACCTAGATGGTTAGGTTTCAAAGTTATCTGGATAGGTTTACCTGGATAAGTTTATTCAGGGATATTCACCTGGAAATCTATCCCACTGAATGTCCAGAATAACTATTCTGGCTAACTTTAGCCAGGTAAGTTATCCGTTGTACAGTTGTTTTCAATATTGACCTATTAGATGCCAGTATACTAAGCTGCACCGACACTAATAGAAACTTAGAAACAGAAATGAGGGCAGAAAAGGACCAAATGATCCACCCAGTCTGCCCAGCAAGCTTATGCTAGTATCTGCCTCACTGTTCAAGGGGGATTAGGCCCCCTAGGCACCTTCTGCCTTGGCCCACCCCCCCCCCCCTCATCACGCCCCCCACACCCGGTCGCACCACCCCCCATAAGGGGGCGCAAGCCATGTGGGATCACGAGTGGCGGTGCTGCCGCTCGCGGCCCACATGACTCATGCCACCCAATGGTCGGCACCCTAAACCAGGCCTAATTCGCCTAGTGCTTCCCGCGGCCCTAGTGCTTCCCCCATGCTTACCAGTTTCCCAGACCGTAAAAGTGAGGGCCTCATAGGATGCTGTTTGAATCCAATTTCCCTTTATCCTTGCAATGGAAGCAAAGAGCAAGGTTGAAGTTCATCAAAAGTATCAGGCTATTGGTTTTAAAAGCTACAGCAGCAAGTTACCCCCATTGCTTATTGTTCCCCAAACCGTAAAAGTCAGGGACCTCGTTGGATGCTGTCTCAGTCTAATTTCTCTTTTCCCACTGCCGTTGAAGCAGAGAGCAATGATGGAATCGTATTAACCAGTATCAAGTCTATCTGTTAAGGGTCGCAACGCCACACCAGCAAGTAACCCCATGCACTCTTTTCTTTCATTCCCATCCTCTAGCCTGTAGGGATCCACAGTGTTTATCCCGTGCCCCTTTGAAATCTTTCACTGTTTTCAACTTCACCACATCCTCCAGAAGGGCATTCCAGGCATCCACCACCCTCTCCGTGAAGAAATATTTCCTGACGTTGGTTCTGAGTCGTCCTCCCTGGAGTTTCATTACGAGACCCCTAATTCTACTGTTTTCGTTCCATCAGAAAAGGTTTGACAACTGTGCGTCATCAAAACCTTTCAGGTATCTGAAGGTCTGTATCGTGTCTCCCCTGCACCTCCTCTCTTCCAGGGTGTACATATTCAGATCCTTCAGCCTCTCAAGGTGAGCTTGTGCACTAAAACCTCTGTTGACATACATTAAATGGGATAACACGCACAATTTAATTTTTTCGCAAAGAGCAGTTTTAGCATGGGCACTTTTTCTTTTGCACACTTCATGCAAAAATCAATACCAGTGGGTGGTTGCTGTGCAAAGTTATGTAATGGAGCTCATTAGCTATGAACGCACAGTTAAATTACACATGAAAAATGCTTCACAAACATTTGAAAATACTTAACTACCTCAGGGAAGTGTATTTAAGCCTTTTGCAATAAACTGCGTAGTTAACGGGGTTGCATTATGTACCTGTGGGGCTCGGTTACATATACTGCCTGGTTGTAAAATAGCATGCACTTTTGTGAAGTTTGGCTCAAGCTAGTACATTGGTCTCTTACTGATTGCTCTTTTGCTTTTACTACAATAATCTATCAACAAAACATTTCTCATAAGAAATTTTCAAACATGCGGGAAAAAAAATATGCATTTTGTAAACTTAGTACATGAAATATTTTGGCGCCAGTTTTCAAACTGTCATTGGGGTAGAGTCCATGGATACTTTTTATGCTTTATTTCATGCACTTAAGTTATATGTAAATGAGCCCAGTAGGTAAATAATGTGCATACTTTACCTACAGCCTTATATTAAAATCTTTAACTATGAGTCTGGATGGTGAGTGAAAATTAATCCGTGTGAAGATCTCAGTATATTGATTTCCTTTACATTATGCCTCATACGAAGAGAAAGGAAGAGTTAGAGGAGAACCCCCGACCCCAGTAACTAATGTTCCTACTCAGTTAGATATTGGGGATTTCTTCATGCGGTCTGGTGCGGTGACCCTGGGGGCGTTGCCAGGCGTTGGCGTAGGTGTAGAGCAAACACAGACGCCGCTGGAGTTTAACATCTCGCTAAGCCCCGGAGAACCTAAGACTCCTCTGCCCCCTGCCTCTCACAACCTCCAGTTTTGGGCTCGGGCAACCAACCTGAGAGGTTTACGGATGCCAACCCTATCAGAGGAATCGTGGAGGGAGAAGTGTGTAGGCATATAAGTTTGGGGAACACCGAAGGAAGAGAAGGTGTCCCCATAACGTCAACACCTGTGGGGCATGAAGGTGGGATAGAGGCCTCTGTTAAGAGGAGTGTACCCTGTCCCCAAGGATCAGTGAGTATATTGGACAACTCTAATGTGTTTCAGACACAACCTATTACGCTGGAGACTATTTGGACTACTCTTACGGATTTAAAATCAATTATCTTAAATTTAAATGCAACTGTTGTGGGTATGCAATATCAGGTATTAAAAGTTGAACCAGTGGTTTTACAGCATGGAGAGAAAAGTAAGTTTAGAAAATAGGTTCGCCCAGGTTGAAAAACTTCAGACAGGCTTGATTCAGGGAGGCATGTTGAATGCCAGGAAAATTGAAATGATTGAGAATCAAATAAGATATAACAATTTAAGAATTTTGAATTTCCCGAATGTGAAATCAATACCTCCTTATGAGCAATTTAAGAATTATTTGAAGGAAAACTTAAAACTAACTTTAGGAGAGTTACCGGCTATTGAAAAAATTTATTTTGTAGCATTGGGGAAAAAGATGAATGGGAACAGTTTACAAAATATACAACAGCGTGTTCAAAGTAATTTAACTGCCTTTCTGGAACAGACTATGTCTGAGCAGGTAGAATATAGGGGCACTGTATGTGTCAAATTCCTGACGAGCGTGGATAGAGATAAGATACTTAAGTTGTCTTTAAAGAACAAAGAAAAATTATATTTAGGTCAGAAAATCTGGACCTTTCCTGACATAACTAGGGTAACCCAAATTCGTAGAAAGAATTTCCTGCAAATGATCCAGGAAGTGAAATCCTTAGGGGCCCAGTGTACTATATATTACCCGTGTAAATGTGTGGTTAAATATCAGCAAGAAAGGTTTGTGTTTCTTGAACCAGATGAGTTGAGAAGTTTCCTTGATGCCAGATTACCTGTCACTATATCCTAGTCGAAGGTATGTAATGAATGCACCATAATTTCTTTTTGAAAGTTGCTTGCTTTGCTCAAATGTGAACCATCCAGCCTCTTTTTACTTTATAACAGGGTGAATTCTTTTATGTTAATATATTATTTGTAATTTCTTGCACCTTTATTAAGACAAGCGGATATTGCTGTCTGTATTGTTTATAACATTAATAAAAATATAAATAAAAAAATAAAAAAAAATCTTTAACTAGCCCTTCCCTAGGTGTGGCTTACTTGTTTTGCAGTATTGTTTTTGCGAAGCTGTTACTTTAACGCTGCTTTTGCGAAGCACGCACTTTAAGTCTACCTCCATAGCTCATGAGCTGCTTGTGTAATTTTACATCATTGAAGCTTCTAAGTATTGATTTTGTATTGAAATATGTGTGCATTAAAAAACACTGCTTATGCACTCAAGAAAAGTTAAATCACAACAACACAGAGCCCAAGATAACAGAAATCAGAAATTCAAACAGTTTTGCTGGACACGCCGACAGGCTTGCTGACATCTTTAATTCTAATTAGCAGTGAATTTGTACTGCCGACCAGATTGACTTACAATTATACTAGCCGTTAAGCCCATAACAACGGCTACATTAAAAAAATTTTTCGGTACATTTCCCCTCCCCCCTCCCATCATTCTCTCATCTCCCCTCACCCTCTATTCTCCCTCCC